>NC_133231.1:0-20116 GCF_040436345.1 Pagrus major
AAAGGGGGACCGGAGGGTGTGTTCCAACTACCGGGGGATCACACTCCTCAGCCTCCCTGGTAAAGTCTATTCCAGGGTACTGGAGAGGAGAATTCGGCCGATAGTCGAACCTCGGATTCAGGAGGAACAATGCGGTTTTCGTCCTGGCCGTGGAACACTGGACCAGCTCTATACCCTCAGCAGGGTGCTGGAGGGTTCATGGGAGTTTGCCCAACCAGTCCACATGTGTTTTGTGGACTTGGAGAAGGCATTCGACCGTGTCCCTCGTGGCATTCTGTGGGGGGTGCTTCGGGAGTACGGGGTCGAGGGCCCTCTACTAAGGGCTGTACGGTCCTTGTACGACCGGAGCAGGAGCTTGGTTCGCATTGCCGGCAGTAAGTCAGACCTGTTTCCAGTACATGTTGGACTCCGGCAGGGCTGCCCTTTGTCACCGGTTCTGTTCATTATTTTTATGGACAGAATTTCTAGGCGCAGTCATGGGCCGGAGGGGATCTGGTTCGGGAGCCACCGGATTTCATCCCTGCTTTTCGCAGATGATGTTGTCTTGTTGGCTCCTTCGAGCCGGGACCTCCAGCATGTTCTGGGGCGGTTTGCAGCCGAGTGTGAAGCAGTTGGGATGAGAATCAGCACCTCCAAGTCTGAGGCCATGGTTCTCGACCGGAAAAAGGTGGCTTGTTCCCTCCAGGTTGGGGGAGAGTTCCTGCCTCAAGTGGAGGAGTTTAAGTATCTCGGGGTCTTGTTCACGAGTGAGGGAAGGATGGAGCGTGAGATTGACAGGCGGATCGGTGCGGCGGCCGCAGTAATGCGGTCGTTGTATCGGTCTGTCGTGGTGAAGAGAGAGCTGAGCCGAAAGGCGAAGCTCTCGATTTACCGGTCAGTCTACGTTCCTACCCTCACCTATGGTCATGAACTTTGGGTCATGACCGAAAGAATAAGATCCCGGATACAAGCGGCCGAAATGAGTTTCCTCCGCAGGGTGGCAGGGCGCTCCCTTAGAGATAGGGTGAGGAGCTCTGTCACGCGGGAGGAGCTCGGAGTAGAACCGCTGCTCCTCCACATCGAGAGGAGTCAGCTGAGGTGGCTCGGGCATCTGTATCGGATGCCCCCTGGACGCCTCCCTCGGGAGGTGTTCCAGGCATGCCCCACCGGGAGGAAGAGACCCCGAGGAAGACCCAGGACACGCTGGAGTGACTATGTCGCCCGGCTGACCTGGGAACGCCTTGGGATCCTCCCGGAGGAGCTGGAGGAAGTGTCCGGGGAGAGGGAAGTCTGGGTATCCCTGCTCAGGCAGCTGCCCCCGCGACCCGGCCCCGGATAAGCGGAAGATAATGGATGGATAATGGATGGTTTTATATGTATTTATCTTCTTGACTTTTGAAGCTCCATGCATCCCAATTCTGTAGCCTGCCACTGAATGCAACAAGACCAGAGAACACATGCTGTGTGCCTCCTGTGGCTTTAGATAGACCTTGTCTGAGCCTGGATTCATCATCCACGCTACGCTCTGTGCTATCCAGGAAGCTTGCTTCATCATTAGCCCATCCATCACTGAAGAAAACTAGTAACTAATCGTCTTTCATGAATTTTGTCTGAGAGCTAATTCTAAAATGATTTTTGCCTTTATTGATCTTAGTTTATTATTCCTCTTTTGCAGTGTTTGACTCGTTTTTGATAGTCATTAATTCATTCTGTCGGCAATAACTTAATTTACAATTCATTAATGCCTTATCATTCATCCATTGTAGTTATGTCTGTATATACTATATGTAAAAATGTTGCAAGCACCCCTGTCCCTTAGTAGTTCAATAAATATGAATGTGAATGAAGTCATTCTTTCTGTGTTTTCCTTCACAACCATTTGATGAGTGCTTAGTTATATTTCATACATGTGGTGAATGCTATAAGTATGACTGTATTTGTGTGTGTGTGTGTGTGTGTGTTTGTGTGTGTGTGTGTGTGTGTGTGTGTGTGGGTCAGGCTTGGTAGAAGAGCAGATGATACATCATATTGACAGGAAAGAAGGGAAAGGTCGTCAGTGGTTTCATTTTGCCTGGACTTTTTAAACAGAGCTGACAAAATAGTGGGGAGGGGCCATAACACAACAGTTCGTGTTGAAGAACAGAAGCAATATTTCAGCTATGACCCTTGAGGGCCATGTTGACAGAATGATCTCAAACCAGTGAACTGTGTCAGGCATGTTGTCCATTGGTACTGCCGCATTGCTCCTAGAAAAAGTAAATAAGTGCATGTTCCTTCTGTCACCGCAGAGCTATACAGCTTGGACATTTTACAGTGCACTAATGTCCACACATTACTGAAAGGCTGTTGTGTTCATTATACATTCAGCTGATTACTCTCACAACGGGCAAGCTTATGGGCAAATGTAGGACATTCACTTTTAAACAGACTGTCCTCTTCTCTTTGCATGTGAAATGAGTTTGGGCATCCAGCTGATGGATGGAACAGTCTGTTGGCTGTGAGCAGCGCTGCCTGGGGTAGGTCTCAATGGTCACCGAAGCAAAATTAACACAGCCGCAGTTGTCCGCTGCTGTACACAGTTGAAAATTACACGTGTTACTTAATCCTTAAAGAGAACTAGGTGGCCATTAGCTCAGTTGGTAGAGTGGGTGTCCCATGTGCAGACGCCTTGTCCTCACTGCAGCAGCCTGGGGTTCAAGTCCAACTTGAGGCCCTTTGCTGCGTGTCACCCTCGCTCTCTCTCATCCTGTTTCCTGTCATCTCTGAAGCTGTCCTATCAATAAAGCACACCATCAGCTGACTACCACATATAGTAAGTAATTTAATTTGATTATTCAAAATACCTACAACTAAACGATAAAGGTGACACCCATTATTGATTAAATCACAACAAGGCACACTGAATGACAACACAAATGCCTAACACCAGACAAGAAAAAGAGCCTACATGTCCATGGTGTCACCATCATATAAATGAGGTTACAAATTACTGAAAAAATCAAGCATTAACAAATAAACATTTGTTGTGCTATCTCCAGTTGCGAGTGTATTTACTGTAATCTGTAAACAAATATTATATATATATTATAAATATACACTTGCAGAGGAACAGGAGAGAAAGAGCAGAGGAGAGGAAGAGCAGAGGAGAGGAACAGGAGAGGAAGAGCAGAGGAGAGGAAGAGCAGAGGAGAGGAACAGGAGAGGAAGAGCAGAGGAGAGGAAGAGCAGAGGAGAGGAACAGGAGAGAAAGAGCAGAGGAGAGGAAGAGCAGAGGAGAGGAACAGGAGAGGAAGAGCAGAGGAGAGGAAGAGCAGAGGAGAGGAGAGGAACAGGAGAGGAAGAGCAGAGGAGAGGAACAGGAGAGAAAGAGCAGAGGAGAGGAAGAGCAGAGGAGAGGAACAGGAGAGGAGAGGAACAGGAGAGGAAGAGCAGAGGAGAGGAACAGGAGAGAAAGAGCAGAGGAGAGGAAGAGCAGAGGAGAGGAACAGGAGAGAAAGAGCAGAGGAGAGGAAGAGCAGAGGAGAGGAACAGGAGAGGAAGAGCAGAGGAGAGGAAGAGGAGAGGAGAGGAACAGGAGAGGAAGAGCAGAGGAGAGGAACAGGAGAGAAAGAGCAGAGGAGAGGAACAGGAGAGGAAGAGCAGAGGAGAGGAAGAGCAGAAGAGAGGAACAGGAGAGGAAGAGCAGAGGAGAGGAAGAGGAGAGGAGAGGAACAGGAGAGGAAGAGCAGAGGAGAGGAACAGGAGAGAAAGAGCAGAGGAGAGGAAGAGCAGAGGAGAGGAACAGGAGAGGAAGAGCAGAGGAGAGGAAGAGCAGAGGAGAGGAACAGGAGAGGAAGAGCAGAGGAGAGGAAGAGCAGAGGAGAGGAACAGGAGAGAAAGAGCAGAGGAGAGGAAGAGCAGAGGAGAGGAACAGGAGAGGAAGAGCAGAGGAGAGGAACAGGAGAGGAAGAGCAGAGGAGAGGAAGAGCAGAGGAGAGGAACAGGAGAGAAAGAGCAGAGGAGAGGAAGAGCAGAGGAGAGGAACAGGAGAGGAAGAGCAGAGGAGAGGAAGAGCAGAGGAGAGGAAGAGGAGAGGAGAGGAACAGGAGAGGAAGAGCAGAGGAGAGGAACAGGAGAGAAAGAGCAGAGGAGAGGAACAGGAGAGGAAGAGCAGAGGAGAGGAAGAGCAGAGGAGAGGAACAGGAGAGAAAGAGCAGAGGAGAGGAAGAGCAGAGGAGAGGAACAGGAGAGAAAGAGCAGAGGAGAGGAAGAGCAGAGGAGAGGAACAGGAGAGGAAGAGCAGAGGAGAGGAAGAGCAGAGGAGAGGAACAGGAGAGGAGAGGAACAGGAGAGGAAGAGCAGAGGAGAGGAACAGGAGAGAAAGAGCAGAGGAGAGGAACAGGAGAGGAAGAGCAGAGGAGAGGAAGAGCAGAAGAGAGGAACAGGAGAGGAAGAGCAGAGGAGAGGAAGAGGAGAGGAGAGGAACAGGAGAGGAAGAGCAGAGGAGAGGAACAGGAGAGAAAGAGCAGAGGAGAGGAACAGGAGAGGAAGAGCAGAGGAGAGAAAGAGCAGAGGAGAGGAACAGGAGAGGAAGAGCAGAGGAGAGGAAGAGGAGAGGAGAGGAACAGGAGAGGAAGAGCAGAGGAGAGGAACAGGAGAGAAAGAGCAGAGGAGAGGAACAGGAGAGGAAGAGCAGAGGAGAGAAAGAGCAGAGGAGATGAACAGGAGAGGAAGAGCAGAGGAGAGGAACAGGAGAGGAAGAGCAGAGGAGAGGAAATGCAGAGGAGAGGAACAGGAGAGAAAGAGCAGAGGAGAGGAACAGGAGAGGAAGAGCAGAGGAGAGGAAGAGCAGAGGAGAGGAAGAGGAGAGGAGAGGAACAGGAGAGGAAGAGCAGAGGAGAGGAACAGGAGAGAAAGAGCAGAGGAGAGGAACAGGAGAGGAAGAGCAGAGGAGAGGAAGAGCAGAGGAGAGGAACAGGAGAGGAGAGGAACAGGAGAGGAAGAGCAGAGGAGAGGAACAGGAGAGAAAGAGCAGAGGAGAGGAAGAGCAGAGGAGAGGAACAGGAGAGAAAGAGCAGAGGAGAGGAAGAGCAGAGGAGAGGAACAGGAGAGGAAGAGCAGAGGAGAGGAAGAGCAGAGGAGAGGAAGAGGAGAGGAGAGGAACAGGAGAGGAAGAGCAGAGGAGAGGAACAGGAGAGAAAGAGCAGAGGAGAGGAACAGGAGAGGAAGAGCAGAGGAGAGGAAGAGCAGAGAGAGGAACAGGAGAGGAAGAGCAGAGGAGAGGAAGAGGAGAGGAGAGGAACAGGAGAGGAAGAGCAGAGGAGAGGAACAGGAGAGAAAGAGCAGAGGAGAGGAAGAGCAGAGGAGAGGAAGAGCAGAGGAGAGGAAGAGCAGAGGAGAGGAACAGGAGAGGAAGAGCAGAGGAGAGGAAGAGCAGAGGAGAGGAACAGGAGAGAAAGAGCAGAGGAGAGGAAGAGCAGAGGAGAGGAACAGGAGAGGAAGAGCAGAGGAGAGGAAGAGCAGAGGAGAGGAACAGGAGAGAAAGAGCAGAGGAGAGGAAGAGCAGAGGAGAGGAACAGGAGAGAAAGAGCAGAGGAGAGGAACAGGAGAGGAAGAGCAGAGGAGAGGAAGAGCAGAGGAGAGGAACAGGAGAGGAAGAGCAGAGGAGAGGAACAGGAGAGGAGAGGAACAGGAGAGGAAGAGCAGAGGAGAGGAACAGGAGAGAAGAGCAGAGGAGAGGAACAGGAGAGGAAGAGCAGAGGAGAGGAACAGGAGAGGAAGAGCAGAGGAGAGGAAGAGCAGAGGAGAGGAACAGGAGAGGAAGAGCAGAGGAGAGGAACAGGAGAGAAGAGCAGAGGAGAGGAAGAGCAGAGGAGAGGAACAGGAGAGGAAGAGCAGAGGAGAGGAAGAGGAGAGGAGAGGAACAGGAGAGGAAGAGCAGAGGAGAGGAACAGGAGAGGAAAGAGCAGAGGAGAGGAAGAGCAGAGGAGAGGAACAGGAGAGGAAGAGCAGAGGAGAGGAAGAGCAGAGGAGAGGAACAGGAGAGGAAGAGCAGAGGAGAGGAAGAGCAGAGGAGAGGACAGGAGAGGAAGAGCAGAGGAGAGGAAGAGCAGAGGAGAGGAAGAGCAGAGGAGAGGAACAGGAGAGAGAAGAGCAGAGGAGAGGAAGAGCAGAGGAGAGGAACAGGAGAGAAAGAGCAGAGGAGAGGAAGAGCAGAGGAGAGGAAGAGCAGAGGAGAGGAAGAGGCAGAGGAGAGGAACAGGAGAGGAAGAGCAGAGGAGAGGAACAGGAGAGAAAGAGCAGAGGAGAGGAACAGGAGAGGAAGAGCAGAGGAGAGGAAGAGCAGAGAGAGGAACAGGAGAGGAAGAGCAGAGGAGAGGAACAGGAGAGGAGAGGAACAGGAGAGGAAGAGCAGAGGAGAGGAACAGGAGAGGAAGAGCAGAGGAGAGGAACAGGAGAGAAAGAGCAGAGGAGAGGAACAGGAGAGGAAGAGCAGAGGAGAGGAAGAGCAGAGGAGAGGAACAGGAGAGGAAGAGCAGAGGAGAGGAACAGGAGAGGAGAGGAACAGGAGAGGAAGAGCAGAGGAGAGGAACAGGAGAGAAGAGCAGAGGAGAGGAACAGGAGAGGAAGAGCAGAGGAGAGGAAGAGCAGAGGAGAGGAACAGGAGAGGAAAGAGCAGAGGAGAGGAAGAGCAGAGGAGAGGAACAGGAGAGGAAGAGCAGAGGAGAGGAAGAGCAGAGGAGAGGAAGAGGAGAGGAGAGGAACAGGAGAGGAAGAGCAGAGGAGAGGAACAGGAGAGAAGAGCAGAGGAGAGGAACAGGAGAGGAAGAGCAGAGGAGAGGAAGAGCAGAGGAGAGGAACAGGAGAGGGAGAGGAACAGGAGAGGAAGAGCAGAGGAGAGGAACAGGAGAGAAAGAGCAGAGGAGAGGAAGAGCAGAGGAGAGGAACAGGAGAGAAAGAGCAGAGGAGAGGAAGAGCAGAGGAGAGGAACAGGAGAGGAAGAGCAGAGGAGAGGAAGAGCAGAGGAGAGGAAGAGGAGAGGAGAGGAACAGGAGAGGAAGAGCAGAGGAGAGGAACAGGAGAGAAGAGCAGAGGAGAGGAAGAGCAGAGGAGAGGAACAGGAGAGGAAGAGCAGAGGAGAGGAAGAGCAGAGGAGAGGAACAGGAGAGAAAGAGCAGAGGAGAGGAAGAGCAGAGGAGAGGAACAGGAGAGGAAGAGCAGAGGAGAGGAAGAGGAGAGGAGAGGAACAGGAGAGGAAGAGCAGAGGAGAGGAACAGGAGAGAAAGAGCAGAGGAGAGGAACAGGAGAGGAAGAGCAGAGGAGAGGAAGAGCAGAGGAGAGGAACAGGAGAGGAAGAGCAGAGGAGAGGAAGAGCAGAGGAGAGGAACAGGAGAGAAAGAGCAGAGGAGAGGAAGAGCAGAGGAGAGGAACAGGAGAGGAAGAGCAGAGGAGAGGAAGAGCAGAGGAGAGGAACAGGAGAGGAAGAGCAGAGGAGAGGAAGAGCAGAGGAGAGGAACAGGAGAGGAAAGAGCAGAGGAGAGGAAGAGCAGAGGAGAGGAACAGGAGAGGAAGAGCAGAGGAGAGGAAGAGCAGAGGAGAGGAAGAGGAGAGGAGAGGAACAGGAGAGGAAGAGCAGAGGAGAGGAACAGGAGAGAAAGAGCAGAGGAGAGGAACAGGAGAGGAAGAGCAGAGGAGAGGAAGAGCAGAGGAGAGGAACAGGAGAGGAAGAGCAGAGGAGAGGAACAGGAGAGGAGAGGAACAGGAGAGGAAGAGCAGAGGAGAGGAACAGGAGAGAAAGAGCAGAGGAGAGGAACAGGAGAGAAAGAGCAGAGGAGAGGAACAGGAGAGAAAGAGCAGAGGAGAGGAACAGGAGAGGAAGAGCAGAGGAGAGGAACAGGAGAGAAAGAGCAGAGGAGAGGAGAGGAACAGGAGAGAAAGAGCAGAGGAGAGGAGAGGAACAGGAGAGGAAGAGCAGAGGAGAGGAACAGGAGAGAAAGAGCAGAGGAGAGGAACAGGAGAGAAAGAGCAATTGTGTTCAATAAATACCTTTAATCATCTGTTTCTGGTGTCCGCATTTGGGTCCTACTATAATACTACTACAGATCTTAACAAATCGTTCTCAAAATTGTAGTAATAATTCAAATCAATTTAATTATATTATGTGTCACTTTGTTGCTATAATTTTTTTCAGCAACCATTGGTCAAACTTTTTATAGTGTTGTTTAAATTACAAACAAATAGCACTAATTAACTTTATTGAAAAAGTGCCCACTTGTTCACAGTCCAGAAAAAACAAAACAAAACAAAAAACCAAACACTTTATTGAAAAGTGCGAGGAATGTCAGCTTTTATATTAGAGAAACAATGGTAAAATAAAAATAATTCTTGCATCACTATTCAAATATGAATGTAGTTGAACTACTAGTTCAATTACATGTAGTTCACAACTCCCCAACACTGCACAGAAGACAATGAAAAGCAGCACATTTTTGGGACCCACAGTTGAAGTCGTTCACTGTGGATTTCAAAATGGGCTCTGAACTGAACTCAGTTTCCCAGAATTCCCAAGTCTTCACACCTAGGTGCAAATTCAGCTTTGAGCTACTATTGGTCAGGGTGACAGACCCCCCTCTGACCAGATAGTCAAAACTCCAGCTCCTTCCTTTGTTCTCTCTCTTCTCCACCTCTCTTCTCCACGGGGCTGCCTGCCCTCAAGATCTCTTCTTCTGGATTCTTCTGGGCCTAACGGTTGCTGAGAGCTGCAAGCTACATTCCCAGCAGGCCCAAAGAACTTCCCTTCACTGCAGCGACACGAGGTTCTGCTAGTATTCCAGATCAGTTAGCACCAACAGCTGCGACGTAAAGCTTGCCAGCTAACTCCACATTCTGAGGAACACCAAGCAAGTGAGGTGTCTGTACAGCTACACATTCTGAGCTATGATTTAACTGTGAGAGGTTGCTTCTGCTTGTGTGGGTTAAGGAATGTGGCGGCTGTTGGGGCTACATGTCCAGAGGCCCGGAGTCATTAATCAGCTCTGTGTGTGCGTTAAAGGCTAGCGAGAGGACGTTGGCCCATACAAGGTACTAAACCGAGTTCGGCTCTCACGCCAGATGTTCAGAGCTGGCTCAACGTATACATTTCTATATAAGGACAGAGAGACAATCCGGTCAACTTTAGGTTGCAAGCCCCAAGGAGTGACATCAGCAGAGTTAGGTAACTTACAGAAGATGAGCTGTTCCAGAGGGATCGGAGGCAGATCAACTCCTCTTTCACCTATTGGATAGATGGACCCTCAATCCACCAAAGTGACCAACTAGAAGAAGTAGGTAGGTGCAGATGAATGGACTCTAAAAAGGCCCGCACAGCAGGGGCGGTTCTAGGGGCTGGGCCACAGGGGCATTGGCCCCAGCTGAAATCTGATTGGCCCCCTGAAGTGCCCCTGTCCTGTCACTCATCTGTCCTTTGTCCGAGAGCGATGATCAGATTGTAGGTGGATGCAATTCCATGCCCAAACACTAGTGGCGCTAATGAGCCAAATAGGAATGTCCAGCGTCAATAAAGCTTACAGAAGAAGAAGATCGAAGAACGATCCCACAGAGAAAGTTTTTCAACCGATGGCAGTCTATAGCTGTGTTCGAAATCGCCCCCTATCACGGATGTAGTGCCTTATATAGTGTGTTTGCCATTTTGTAGTGTTGTTCGAATTCTCCGTGGCTGATTTCATCCACTATGTAGTGGACGACAAAATACCCACAATGCACCGCAAAATTGAGTGAACAAGCGACGTACACTACATTGTGGTCCCGTATCCCACAATGCAATGCTGTCGTGGTTTCTCAGAGGAGAAGGAGATGAGATGGCCGCCGCACCTAACGCCGCTTTCGTGTACAAATGTAAGTAATGTTAGAATGTACACATTTGTACACATGCGTGTAATACTTTAGTGGTATAGTTTTTATGCCTTTTAACGGTTGCGAATTGTCAAAACGAGCCGATTTCTTGATGGAGAAGCATCCTGTTTGTTATTTGTATCTGCTAGCTAACGTTAACGCTAAAGCTAACGCTATGAGCAGACACCCGCACACATCTGATCATATTATTGTTCTCTTTTCCCAATTGGCGGTGTGTTAGAAAAATATATGCTTTTCTGTTTCTTGTTCCAAGGGACTGATGAGGATGTGGAAACACTAATTAAATTGCGCATGAAGCACAATGACCTTTTCTCAGGCCGACGAAACGCAGCTCTGCATGGATGGGAGTAAGCAAACAAATTTGAGTGATAGCATCATTTTGTTCCTTACTGAATTTTACAATTTTGTGAATTTATTATAGTCCTAAACTCTGATTACCTGTATAAATCTGACAAGCCTTGGCAAAATAACAATTACGAGGCTAAACGTATTGTATAATGTAATGATAAATAATATCACATTGCACAATATTATTGTACATAGTTAACAGTGTATTTGATTAGTACTGATGTAAGTCATACTTTGCTTTTATTCTCTAGGGTTGTCTTGAAGGAAATGGGCCTGGCGGAGGTCTTATCCCCAGCTAGGGTGGGGAAGAAATGGGAAAATTCAAGACGCCACCAACTGGCCAGGGGACTGAGTCAGAGGAGGACACTGCAGCGTCCTGGAAGTGGTACCCCCTGATGGACGAGGCACTTGGCGGGAGGCCATCCATCCGGCCTCCTGTCCTTGTTGCCTCGGCCTGGGGGGAAAGTTCCAGGGCTGCTGCAGTGTCCTCGCCTGACACCCAAAGAGCACCCCCCCCTCCCCAGCTGACAGCAGCCCAGAAGAGGCGGGGCCAGCAGAGCCAGGGCCAGCAGAGCCAGGGCCAGCACAGGCTAAAAAGAGGCAGAGGGCAGACCCTGTTCTCGAATTTCTTATGGCAGAGAGTGCTAGGGTGGAGGAGAGGGCCAGGAGAGAAGAAGAGAGGGAGGAGAGGCTGCTGTCTCTTCTTGAAAGAATAGCAGACAAAATGTAAATTATTAAATAAATTTGTTTCAAGAGTAGGTAAGGTGTTTCTTTGTATATTTGAAGGAAAAAAAGTGTCAAGGTGACTAACAAAAAACAACAATTAGATGAAAAAACAAGAGGATAAATATTGAAATCAGTTTAACAACAACAATAATATGATTAATTAAACGACTTTACAAACTCCCCCAACAACAATTATGTCAACTCTATATATTACTATGAATGAATGAATAAATAAATAAATAACTAATATACAAACTTAATCATTATAATAACAACAATATGGTAAATTAAACAACTTTACATGCTCCCCCACAACAATTATGTTAACTATATATATTATTATGAATAAATAAATAAATTTACAAACTTAATCATTTATAATAACAATATGATTCATTAAACAATTTTCAACAATTATGTCAACTATATATACACCATTATATATAAATAAATAAATAAATAAATAAATAAATAAATAAACCCTAATCTACTGCATCTAATCTCATGCTTTTAAATTTGCATGTAGTTGTGGTCCTCCAGAGCCGCAACTTGACAATCGGGAGCAGAGACGGCTGCGGTCAAAAGCTCCCGAATGTGCTCCCCACTTCGCTGATCCTGATGTTGTGGATCGCCGCCGTCATCATCTGGCCTGATGACTTCCTCCGCTGGCTCCACAATGTCACCATTGGAGAGGCAAATATTGTGGAGGATAGCACAACAGGCTATGACATCGGGTGCAAAGGTTGGCTTCACCTCCAGTGCCTTAAAAAATATTGCCCTCCATCGGGTCTTCATGCTCCCAAAGGACCTCTCAATTATTGACCTTGCCTTGGCGTGGTGGTGGTTAAAGCGCCTAGCTGTGGCAAGGTGGACTGGCTCTTTGTAAGGCGTGATAAGGGCAATGGGGGCAGACAGGCAAGGATACCCACCATCCCCAAGGATATAAAAACCTTGGGGTGGATATCGCTGGGTTGTATATATTGGGCTGTTTTTCAGGACCCTCGAATCGTGGACAGAGCCTGTGTAGCCTGTGAAAATGTCCAGGTACTTGCCTTTATGGTCACAGACCGCTTGTAACTGGATGGAGGGAAACAGCTTCCTGTTAACATAACACTGGGCATCAACAGACGGGGGTTTTACACGGATTTGGCACCCATCAATCCTGCCTGCTGCCCTGGAGAATGCAGGGGAACCTGCAAGGTGGGCAAATCCATTGCCTATATCCTCCAGCTCAGCAGCAGATGGGAGATGGATAATCTTGTTTATGATTTTCAGCAGCTTCCTGGACATCTTGTGGACCATATCGTGGACGGTTGTGCGAGGGATGTCAAAGCTCCTTGACACGACACGATATGAGGTGGCACTCGCAAGCCAAAACACAAACACCAGCACCTCAAGGTAGTGGCCCCATCTATGGTCCTGCTGGCTACTGGTGACTGCCACCAGGTTATCGAGAGAAGCCCTGGTGAGACGGTAGTCAGGCTTCAGGTCTGCCTCTTCATCCAGGTAAAGCCGAAGGACTGGCATGGTCACATTAAGGTGGCAGTAGGTCTGGGGTTCCAGCTAAAATGAACATTATTTTAATATTTAATATGTAATCTTCACAGATTATATATCACGAACTGTAGTGTGTTGGAAGGTTAAAGGGTCTTCTTTAATCATGACCCCACTATTCAATTTATACATTTGGTTTTGATACCTTTTCATCCTCAAGCTTTATTGCACAATTTGTGAAAATTGTAACTGAATCTTATTCAACTAATGTGAGATTTTTCTCTGCCACATCAAAGTTTTCCTTACACTTGACTCATTAGTGATATCCACTTAGTATAAACCATAAGTACACACATGATATTCTGTTTCTGTTCTTCTTTCGTCTGTTTAGTGTTTCCTCCCCTCTTTCCCTTAATTTGTTTTCTCTAACCCCACCCCTGAACCCCCGCTCATGCTCATGTAAAGCGCCTTGGGTATTTTGAAAGGCGCTATATAAATAAAAGTTATTATTATTATTGTTATTGTTATTCTCACAATGGTTTTTTGTATTTTGTTTTACAGTTACTGACATCTCCAGCTCCTTCAAGGATTCCCTTGGGCGGGAAGACTGTTCACCTGATTCCTGTTTTTTCTGATTCTAACCCTTTGGCATATTCTTTAATAAAAAAGTTTTTGTAGAGTTCATATTTGTCATTCCTGATTGAAACATTAAATTTATCATTTTTAGTGTTTAAGGGTATAGAAATAAGGGCCGCCACAGGTATTTCCAGTTGATTAACCAGATGATTACCTATTTCATTATTTTATGTTGTTGTTGCAGCAATTACTTGAACTGATTTATCAAAAAATGATAACCTTGGTGAGTTATGTAATAACTGGTTGCGCAGTAAGTCATTGAAATTAAGTTAATGTGTAAAAGTTTAATGTAAGTTTAAAGAAAACTGTTACATTTTTGCCATGATTGTCTTTCACATTGGGGTCCTCAGCAAAACAGTGAAAAGCTTATTTTTTTATGTGTTAATTATAATGGCAATATAAAGTTATATTACTATAATTGAGTTAAGGTAAGTAGAGTTTTTAAATGAATATCAAAGACATTTTAATTTCATTTGGTGGTCATTCACTAAATCATGGGTTCAATCATAGGGTTTCCCCATATCAGTTAGCATGTTAGCTAAGATTTATTTTGGTAATTTACCGGTTGACGTCGGTGAATCAACAAATAGCGCCGTAAACGCCTAAGACGCCGTTCCCTTCGCCTCTGTCGGTGCCTGAGAACCAGGAGTCTGGCGAGCAGCATCCAAACAAAAACTGGTACCATTCTTTCATAGAAATAACACAACTTTTTTGTAAGACAGTAGCCAATAGCTTACGAGCTAAATAGCTACTGACCACTAACGTTAATTCGCACCGCTAGGTATCTTACAGCTTGTGCACAACCCTGAGCATTTACAGCTCATGACGAGGACACAAAACAGTAGCTGACAAAATCAAACTCACACACCATTGATATTTCAACAGTTTATTGACCAAAGAAACACAACCGCCATGAAAAATATATCTTTATACCGTCAGGTTTGTTTACACGATGCTCGGTGCGCCCACTCACGTCATATGAGTATCTGGCGCATCTACTGAACCATGTTCAGAAAATTACCCGTGTAGTGTCCGAATTCTCCTCCCGTTGTACCCTACATCGTGTACATGATGTAGTGCACTATATCCTATACACGATGTAGGGGATAGGGAGTGAGTGAATGAGTGGATGATTTTGAACACAGCTATAGACTAGAGTGAAACCTATCACTCTGCTACTGTGGTGGATTGGAGACAGACCAAACATGGTTATGGTGGAATTCGGGGGTAAGGCAAATTTAAGAAAGTTGAAGTTGGGAGGGGATACTCTTTGGATTCCCAGTTGCCCCGCCGTTAAACACACAGACACTTTGGCTGTCGCAGCTGCAGTGTCTCTGCGCTCTTTAGGTAGAGCAAACAGGCTGGGTGGCAGAGCAGCTACCTAATGATCTCAGAAACACTCTGACACAGAAGAACACCTCCATAGGATAAGTGACCCCGACAGGAGCAGCAGAAACCCAGGAGTGAGGCCGAAGAGGCGGGTGTGTTTGATCTATAATAACTTGGCTCCGAAACAAAGGGAAAAAATATTGTCAGGTAACGCAAGACATTGCTAGGTAATGTAAAAGTAGTCCTAAAAAAAATCTTGCCATGACCCTTAGGGGTCTCCGTAATGTCCTACTCTTTGGGTTCCAAAGTTTTATTAAATTATTAAACAAATCACCATGCTCAACCACTGGAATATAACTCCAGGACATGTATGGGGATAGAATACTGACATAAACCGCATTTTTTTTCCCGAGCGCTTTTAAAGCACTCGCGAGCTATTTTGTATCCTGCATCTCTGCCCCCTCGAGCAATATTGTAGCCTGCGAGGAGAAAAACAGCTCGAGTGTGCGCAGAGTCCGCTCGCAATACTTTCCCCTGCTTGCACGAGTGCAGACTGCACGCTCGCGAATCTCTCCTCTGCTCGCTCGGAAAACTTTCCCCTGCTCACGCGCGAGTGATTTTTTTTTAGTGGGCGGTTTTTGTCAGCAAGGGGGCGGGCCTTGGGGGCATGCCAATCACCATTGTATCCCAAATATAATTAGCCAAGTGGACAGCAAGGTAAGGCAACACCACTAGGACAAACGGGACAAACCACACAGCCCTGAATGCCTGAATGACATGTATTGTGATTTGGTGTCTTGACTTGAATGTTTGCAAAATGTCACACAGAGCAATGAACTTCAATATGTTTGTCTGAGTGCTGTCTTTTCTTTCCTCCATCGTTGACATTAATCTGATAAAACGCTGATCATTTTTTGTAACTTGGGTCCTGTTGCACACAGACTGTACATTTTTTATTTTGGTAAAACTGTTTTGTTCATATTCTAGATCTACTTCTTTCTCCCTGAAAATTATAAACGTAATATTAAAAAATTATTTTCTGCAAGTTCTTGTGAATTTACAAACCTCTCAAAGCCCACGATCGCCCGTCTGAGCAGTTTGCTTCATTCCTTCTCAGAGACCCGACCCGATCCGATCCACAGGTGTTGAAGCCTAGACCTGTGTGTCTGACTTCAGTAGTCACAATGGTCAGACACACCTGGATTAATCAATTTGTCCAATAATGTAAGACAGGAAATAAAGGAGCTGGCTTAAGTTGAGGAAGTAGTGGAGCTGTGCATAAGGACTGTGGCAAAAAAAAAAAAAAAAAAAGAAGAAGAAGAAGAAGCCTGTGGTCCGACCTGACCCGAGGTTATTAATGTTTTCGATCCGAACCCAGCACGTCCAGACAGTGTTGTTCGAGCCTGACCATTGAGAGCTCGGACTGACCCAAGGAAAGAGCTGGAGCCTGTATGGCTACAGTCTGTGGCCGGAGCAACACATTTATTTAGAAGTTTAATCACTAGTTAACTTAAAATGAATGTGTGCTCCAGATCCGGCTCTTTCCCTCTGTTACTCTTTTAAACAGTAAGAATGAGTTGATTATATTGTTTTTTTTCCATCTTTGCTGAGCATAAGATTTGTTCAGAATTAAATAAAAGCCTCTCCCATATAGATATATATATATACATAGCCTGTCTCAAATATAGGCTAGCAGCTGGAGAAATAGCCTACTATATTGACACACATCTGCATCTGGACATAGGCCTATGTGCTGCTCTCATATCGAGATATTATTAACTATAGGCCTTTACGTTTATAATTTTCAGGGAGAAAGAAGTAGATCTAAAATATGAACAAAACAGTTTTATCAAAATAAAAAATGTACAGTCTGTGTGTGTTACGAGTTTCAAAGGATGTAACTGGAGTAACAAATGATATTTTGGTTGGGGGTTCACTGCTCTCACTCTCCTAAATGAATCCCTGGAAAACAGAATCATGAAATGAATGAATGAAAGAGCGAACCGCCATCTTCTTCTCCAAATCTCTGTCTCTTTATTACAAATTTCCAAAATCATGGTATAAAACAATAAACCTTCCCCAGTGTAATCATGCTTCAGTCTCAATGTCTATTTGTTAGATTAAATTTAAATACATTAATACAGTTGTCTCTACTTTTCCACACATCAGCGAGCAACATTTCACACACACACATTCACAGAAATAATCATGTCTGTATAAAAATAAACATCACTTTCTTTTAAGTGCAATCATGTCCAAAGAATAGACCATGCTTTTAACTTATATAGATATATGTATTTACTTTAACTCAAGAAATCCACCATATTATCAATGTAATAATGTAACTAATGACCCCTCTTTGGTTTTAAATTAATATCTAGCTGACTTTTGAGTCAAAACATGAAACACAATACACACCGGGAGAACTGTTCAACTTATGACGCATCTTTAAACACGGACCAGACATATCACTGCTCCTGTATAACTTCAGGAGTAACTTTAAAGTAAGTTATAAACAGTAGACATCCCTTCCTTTAACATTAACAATCATTCATAACATGTCAGGATACCTCAAAAACCGAAATAAAAACATGTCAGGGAGTGAGGACACCAGCACACAGAATCACACTTAGTATGCACATGCTAAATGACCGCTAGCGCCATTGCTGCCTAAAGCTAGCACTTTGCGGTTATAACCGCGGCTCTTCAACTCGGCGACACACATCAAAAATTCAACAAATGACTCATTACTACTACAATACACTACTGCACACTTTAGGAGGAAACAGTTTCTGTAAGTTTTACCGAATACCGACCTGGAAAACAGAATCATGAAATGAATGATGGTGTTGGTGAATGCAGCCTTGAATCAACTCCTCCCCCAACAAATTCATTAATCAGGGCCAAGCTATAAGGCACCTGTGTGACATTGTTCTGCCTCTGCTTCCTGCTCTCTGTGGCTGGCAGTGTTTGGTGTCCCAGGTATGCTGGAAAAACCCTTTTTAATGCAGATTCCCACCTGAAATGTGTATTATAGTGGACTGTCTTTGTTTGAAGCTGCTGTCCATGTGAGGAATCCCTGTTTGCCCCTTACCAGAGTGCTTTCTGTCTTTATGTCTGGTGCCATAAGTGGTGAGTAGGCTTCACTTTTAAAATGTATTTTAACATGCAGTAAGCCTAGCTAATTTTAGTTTCTGCTTTTTTCAGGTTCACCTGCACAATAACCACTGCTGTTTTGCCCACATTCTTCCCTTTTTAGTTTTGTGTTTTGCCTGCACCCTTACATTTAGTGAACATTCTGCAATGGTTTTAGTGGTTTTGATTTATTTTGCCTGTCCCTTAATTCATTAGTGTTGTAGTTTGTTTGAATTGTTTTTTCCTTTTTGTTTAGGTCAATTTTTAAGGCTGAATTTGTTAAAACCAACTGGGTTTGGTTACCTTACTTTACTTTGTTTTGTTACCTTGTTTATTTGATTACTTGTTTTCTGATCATTTGTTTAATTTTCTGAGTGCCATATTATTGGGAGGCTAGGCACCTGTGGTGAGATCCCTTCACTTTTTGCATGAGTAAACACACAGGTATACACTATTGACTGCACCATTTTGCTGTGAGGATTGCTGTGCTGTACTGAAGGGGACTAGTGGTAGCACCCCTGGATACTGCCTCTGTGTAGTCTGCCTCTCCACATATGGCCTTAGCTTAATTTTCCTTTTTCATAGTCATGGTTGGACCGAATTTTAATACAATTACACTGATTCTTTTTAATATTTCATATTGAGGTCTTTTTAAAAGATAATTGTAATAAAGTAATTCTATTCACCTTATTGATTTTAAGAGTTTCATTTGCTCATGAACCCTTTTCTCTCTCAGCAGTTCCAACCCCTGCTTGTTTACGTTGATTATTTTGATTGTTTAAAATAAACCTTTATTTACTTCATAACTCACGTCTCTGCCGATTCAGTAACAAGCCTGTGTCCTATTCTATTTCCCAACCAATATCCGAGGTTCAAATATTTCTTGGGGTTGCAAGTCCCCAGGTGGCGTTGTTTGGCTTCCCCCTGAATTTTCCCCCCTTAGTGCCCCTCGCCACAATCAGGAAAGGGGTTAAGATCACGTAGCACATGCAGATAAGTTTAATTTCAATATTTTGAGGAGTTTAGGTTGTAGTATTTCAGGTAATTGTGTCAGAGGTTCGTGTAGTATGAGCTTCTGAGCTGTAAATGATGAAAAAGAAGCAAACTAGTACGACACATGTAAGCCAATTTGGACAGACAGGATTTTTTTTTTTTTTTTTTTTTTTTTTTTTCCAATGTTTCGAGTGTCATTTAGTCACAGAACTTGCAATGCTGTCCCTTAACACTGCATCCGCCAATTCAGTGTTTAGCCTACATGGCTGTAGGTGTTGCGACAGTGCAAATTACACTACTGACTGACAGAATAAATTAAGACAATGATTTACAATTCCTCATAACAGTGCTTGTCTGCCACCATCTTATGTTACGCTGCACCAAATGCAACATAATCCAACAGAAACTTGAAGGTAGTGTGTTATATGTAGTGGCATCTACCAGAACAGACTTGTCAAAAATGAAATGTAATGCTAGTTCACATCCTGGGCATTGCCGAGGTGCCCTTGAGCAAGGCACCGACCCCTAACACTGCTCGTTGGGCGCTGTGCATGTTGCAGCCCCTTCACTCATCTCCTCGTGTGTGTGTGTGAGAATTTCCCCATTGTGGGATTAGAAGGGATTTATAAAAAAAAAAAAAAAAAATTGAAGTGTTTTTGGTATATAATCACCCGCAAATAAGAATCATTGTGGGTTGTAGAATGAGCCTTTTTATATCTAAATAGGGAGCAGGTCTCCATCCACGGTGGTCGCCATGTTGCACTGCCATGTTTCTACAGTAGCCCAGAACAGACAAACCTTTGTTTCACGTGGCCGCCGGAAATAACCAGGTTGGAAGATGAAGAGCAAGTGGCTGCTGTTTCCTGATAACTGATGGATGATCATACTTATTTTGTACAAGAAAAACCACAGGAGCGTGAGTCGTCAGAGAAAAAAAATATCCAAGACGCTAAACGAGATCGGGACAAACGACGGCATAAAACAAGAATAAACATTGGAGCTGCCTTTCCAAGGTGGCAATCTCTGAAAGAGAAATGTTTGCAGACTGATGATGGAGTTGCCTGCTTTCTGCTGAACAGGTAAGAGTACAACTGACCGTAATATAAATTTTCCCCTGCTGCTAATGGTACAAAACCTAGACAATGTAAAATGTTCATTAGCAGCGCATTAGTCTCACTGAAAAGAAATGCTTGCATGTAAAACGTTAAATATTGGCACACCGTAGCAGCTTCAGTTTGTGCCTCTCAAAGAGCTGGTGGTAACGTAGTGTTGGCAGGATTTATTTAGATGTATTCCTTGTCTGTAGGCTTAAGTTACAGAATACAACAATAGGCCATGCAGAGGAAAAGAAAAGAACTCAAATTAAATTTTCATGTAAGACGTGCAGTAATTATTTAACACATATTTTGCTGTTACATTCAGAATTGTTCAACTCTCAGCTAGCATAAAATGATTCAACTGTTTAATATGAGAATCTGTCGCCCTCTGCAGGATAAACGATGACATTGCTGACACTGGCACCACCGTCTTGGCCATAGAGACACACCATGGTATGTGACAGAGACATTTCCCTCCCCAGAGTCAT
>NC_133231.1:20216-37716 GCF_040436345.1 Pagrus major
TTGACTGTTTGCCACAGTGCTCACTAGGGCTGACCGATTTATCGTTTTCTGATCGAAATTGCGATTTCAGACAACGCGATCATGTGATCGCCAAAGCTGCGTTTTTTGCAGCGCTCCTGACTGACCCAGGATCTGTTGTGTCAACTATTTTACACATACATGCCGTCTCTCTACCATCCTGCCAAGCTCACCAATCAGAAGCGGCATGCTACTCGTGGACAGGTCACGCTAACCAATCAGTATTAACCTGTTCCTTAACGTGTTCTGAAATGGCTCCAGCTGGACCAGAAGCGGAGTTAGGGGATTTAATCCCGAAGAAAAACAGCACGTTGGTCATTTGGAAGTATTTCGGGTTTGAGACGTGCACCAGAAACAGGTACTGTGCAAAACCTGTCGTGCTAAAGTTGCAACATCCAGCGGAAACACAACCAATTTATACCGGCACTTGAAAAATCAACACAGGCATTTGCATGACGAGTGCATGACGAAAAAGTCTGGTGAAAATGATACTCAGGCCCACTGTAGCAAACAGACTACAATTACAGCATCTTCTGCCAGAGTAACTCCGCATGATAAGAGCAGCCACCGGGAATTGTTTTGTATTTTATTTAAAAGGAACTTGGGGCAGGATCAAGAAATAAGACTCAATAGTGACACGACGGCCTTTGTGGCTGTTAGGGTAACTGCAGCCATCAGCCATGCATGTTTCTTGTTAATAAATACATTTGGAAGCAATTTTTAACTTTAGTTTTCATCCTTGCATTAGAGTAATATCATTTAATGTTTTAATGTTACTGTACATTGTGAATATTGCACTGAAGCTTGATTTGAAGGAAATCGTGAATCAAATCGAAATCGCAATACCTGCCAGAAAAATCGCAATTAGATCTTTTCCTAAAATCGTTCAGCCCTAGTGCTCACAATTGTTATTTGTTATCTGTTCTTCACGTCTAATATACAGTTTACAGAAGAATATAATGTATTATTTTATGAGTAGGGGACACTAGATGACAGTTTAAAATGATGTCAGTGATGCATTGTACATTATTCCTACTGGTAATGACTTTATTTTTTACTATGATGATTTGATATTTGATGACATGTAAGTAAACGTTGTATGATGTTAGATCTTTTACACATGAAACAGTATAAAAAATGAACAAAATTGAATATTCAACATTTAACAGCATGTGTACTAAGAATGCCAGATAATGATTTAAAAGCTCTAAATACATATTAGACCAAATAAATAAAAATTTATTTGCTTTTTATTGTGTCTGACAGCGTTGACAATAACTGGAAAAACGCCTATTTTATGAAAAAATTACAAAATGAGGAGGTTGCATCGGTACATTGCTGAACAGCCAAGACCTTGGTCTATAATGATATACCTTCAGATTTTGTAATTTAACCAACTTTTTATTTTCAAAATTAAAACCTGTTTTATCCAAATTCCCAAGAATCATTGAAAGCCACTGGACCAGTTCTAGGTTCTGATGGAGTGGGGCGACAGGTTCAAATTAAACCAGAGACCAGGTTCTTTAAAATTAAAGCCGGTACTTTAAAGTCAACAAGAACAATAAACATAACAGTGTTCAGACAGTGTCTAAGGTATCCTGCAGGTATGGGTTAGGGTTGGTATTCACTTTCCCTTTTTCAGGTTTATTTTCCTAAATAAGAAATATTCTTCCTTAATAATTCATCCAGGTAGGATGATTTAAATTTTGTTATGTTAGACCGGTCTGTGACTAACTATCTCAATTTATGGTAATAGGTTGCACCTATTTTGGTTTCCTTATTTTTCTATTAATTCCATAAGTAGAAAAACCTTTTCACCATTTAAAGGCATCTAAATCCAAATAAAGTGAAACAATATTACACCTTAAATTACAATATTGACAATTATGAAACAGAATGTAAACATGTAACACTTCAGTTCAAGTTCAATAAGTTTAAGTTCAGTTCAGTTATTGTTCCAACTCAGTTCATTTCAAAAGAAATATCTACAACACTCCTACCGCTCTGGCAGCGAGTTTACCAGTAATCCATCCGGCAAATCCTCATTGAAGCGATGAATATGAAGGTGAAGATGAAGATGTCTTTAAGGAACGTAGTCTGTGGGTTTGTTCGCCATCTTGTGTCCCACGGTCGCGTGCGTACGTGCTGTCTCCCGCACCGAGGGAGAGTGTCTCTCTGGTCAAACTTCATTCAGGAGCAAGCAAAAAAACCTGACCTGTACAGCAGGCCATAAACAAAATAAATTACTCTGTCCATGCAAATGAAATAGCCTTTTACAGCGAGTTTAAATCATAATGTAATGTACATAATGATGTAATCTTTTTACATGAAATAAAACTCTTTGGTCGATAAACCGCAGACTATTAGCCGCTAAACAGTTTAGCTAAGGCTAGCTCTCTTTGCTAGACCAGTCACTCATTCAAGTGCAAACAGTACAACGAAGCATCAATAAAACGAGCTGAAACTCACCAAAACCGCTGTGGCTTATTCAAACATGGTCCTCATGAAACACCAAGTAGATGGGTATTATTTTCCAGGCGTTAAACCGTCAAACTGTCTTTGTAACTATTTCACTCCTTAATTTCTCTGCTTCTCTCCCCTCCCCCCTTCGATCTCAGCTCTGCTCAGCTCTGGCCGGAGCATGCGTAAACACGGGCAACGGGTGCCTTAAAGGGGAAGCGTCATCACATTTCTTAAAGGCATTTTTAAATCATTGCCATTAAATTATTGCCGAATCTGTGTTAAAGCAACACTAGGTAGTTTTTCGACCTTAAAATAATGTTTCTAAACTCAGTTAAGTGGTAGAAAAACGGTTAATAGGATGAACGATGACGTCTCTGCAGCCTGAGGGGGGTCGCGCCGGCAGAAACCGCACTGTGTAACTTCCCAGAGCGGGTTTATTCGTCAGTGGATTTAGCCAGCAGCTACTTGGATTTTTTCGTAAACCAACGCCATAGCCGAGCCAGCTAAAAAGGCCAAGAAGGTATTGTCTGAGGAGGCGAAGAAAAGAAAAAGAGAAAGTGATAGAACAGAGCCCGGACACGGATAAATACTGGACTAGCTTACACTCGGTGGAGCTGAAAGAAGAAATGGGTTTCAAGACTGATGGCGACCTAGCCTAGCCTTGATGCTACTGGATTTGTAAGTCATATATTACATATATACATATTTATTATCTTACCGACTTTTACTTTGAGTTGATTTGTTGTTATGTGGTGTTCATTGGGGCACTATTTGTCCACAGTTTATAACCGTAATAAAGCCTGGAGATAATCTAAAGCTGTCCGTTTTGATAGCTTGCACGTTTTCATGTAGCGACTGTAAACGATGACTAACTTACTAAAACACTATGAACATCTTGTCTCGAAAAGTTGCAGATTCCTTAGTTCATGCAGATAATCAACATAATTGTTGAACAGTGTGGTCGGGAGGTAACGTTAGGCTATTGTTGTTATCGGTAACGTTAGCAGGCTACTTACTGTTGTCGTACCGAGTTGGTTGTAGTTATTACACCAAACACAATGTGAACTTGCGATTGTATTCGGTAACTCCCAAAAACATAGTTATATTTTCAGATGTTACTGAACACATTCATTTCATTCATTCATTTTTTCAGACGATTTCGTGATTCGCCCGCTCCGTCAACAAATTCACGTGTATTCATTTTCCCCAGGGATGCTCATACAGCAACAGTATTTACGACACTGGTAACAGATAATTGCGCTTCTCAACCAGCTGGGGGTAGTAATGAGTCCAAACTACCTAGTGTTACTTTAAGTGGCTCTTAATGAAATGTATGCATTTAATCCAAAAACATATTGATGCTTCTTAACAAAATAACCATATTTATGCTTTTAAAGTAAATATTTATATTGTATCTATTTTCCTTCTCTGGGCTGTGGACCATCTTGGATTACACTGTAATACTGTTGCGGTAAGTGAAGACCAGTCGTGTTCTACAAAGTGTTTTACCAAAAGAGTGTGTGCGTTTTTCTTTTTAGAAATATTATATCTGTGTTGGATGAACCTGGTAAGCATTGTATTACCTGTTTCACCCACATATTGCATTCCGCACTGTTTACGCTTTATCAGGTAGACACAGTTTTTTAAATGAACATTGCCATATTTGTGTGTTTGAAAAACATTGTTATTTTGATGATGGCGCACCCAGGGTTGGTGCTGAAAAAATTCTCTGTGCCATTTAGGTCTGGAGTGAGAATGTGTTTTAATTTTCAGAGTGGCCTTTTATTGTGGCCAGCCTAAGGCACACCTGTGCAATATTCATGCTGTCTAATCAGCATCTTGATATGCCACACCTGTGAGGTGGGATGGATTATCTCGGCAAAGGAGAAGTGCTCACTAACACAGATTCAGACAGATTTGTGAGCAATATTTGTGGGAAACGGTCTTTTGTGTATGTAGAAAATGTTTTAGATCTTTGAGTTCAGCTCATGAAAAATGGGAGCAAAAACAAAAGTGTTGCGTTTATATTTTTGTTCAGTGTATATTGGTATAGAGACTGTCTAAATCCATTGTAAATAAGAATGAGCTTAAAGGGATGTGAATTTGTTTAACCTTTTCTTAAAAATCATATGTATTTTTGATATAACCGGCATGCTTCGTCGAGAGCGGATTAAGATGAAAATCAATGAACTCAGCTGTATAGTAGGTTTCACTGCTGCAATCAGACACAATGGGCTTGGCTCCCTGGAGGGATTTCCCTTGGTTTGCTCCACTTAGAAGGGTCCTTGTGGATTTTAGGCAGCATATTAAAAAAATCTGCGTCTAGGCTCTAGGCCCAGAATATGTTTTTTGTTTGTTATTGATACATTTTTTACTATATAATGATTGAATAATCTTATCAATAAGTGGTATAGTATCTCTATAAATTGGCTTTTTCAATTTAGAATAATACGTTTTTTATCATGCAATTGTCTATATCCTTTCCACAGGTATTGTTCCCTATCCATAATAACCACTGCACTACCTTTATCAGCTGGTTTGATAATATTTTTGTTATTGCTCAATGAAAAGAGTGCTTCAAATTCCCCATTGGTAAGGTTCTGTTTAACCCAGCCAATTTTGTCAATTAAAGCAGTGATTTCAGGAGGCAGGGTTAGGTTTGGGGAAATTGATACCCCCTCCCGAAGGAGAAGGCGGTGCACTCTCCATCCACCCTTGAGACTACCCGTAATCCTGGTCACCCACCTTAATTGGAATATAGGCTATAATGAACTGATTGGTTATTAATAAAACTATAATTACGTTATATGTATGTATATTATTTGCCCCACTTTGACCATCACATGTGCTAAGGCATCATATGCTGCAGCCCGTGTCCTCAGATCTTGAGCATCACATGTGCTGCAAGCCGTAGCGTTTTTCCACAGCCAAATCCTAAGTGTGGCGCTCTGTGCAGTGCCCCTGGGCGGCCACAGGAGGGGGCAAAGACAGCCATGCAGACAGCCAGACTTGCAGGCAGGGTCAAAGGTCAAAGCTCTAGGTATTCAAGGAGTATCTCATTTTTCTTTAGGAGTGGGTTCTAGACTAACAGAAACTTGTGATCTGTGGTCACTTATCTCCATCTAGTGGACAAAACAAGCCATTGAAGCCACCTTAGGAAGTGACCACCATTAGACTTACACTCAATTAAAAAGCAGTGATTTTGACCTCAAGTCAAATGGAAATGTAATCAATGGAACCCAAAGACTTAGCAGAAGTAAAGTGTTTGTTTCATCTTGGACATTTCCTTTGGTTCTGTAGGCACGTCCAAACTATTCTACAAAGGGCCGAGTGGCTGAAGGTTTTCTTTCCAACCAAGCAGCAGCACAACAGACTTGACTCATTTCATCAGCTGATCTCAGACAGCTGATTGGTCAGACTGTGTGGTCTTGGTTGGAGGAATAACCTGCAGCCACAGGGCCCTTTTTGGAATTGTTTTTGACATGTCTCTGGTAGAATGAAATGCATTCCATGGCGCCTGCCCCCCTTTCTCTGTCTTAAGCATTTATTTATTTGTTTGTTTTTTTTCTTGTAGCTGCTATATGGCAATAAATTTCTTCATCCTTGTGACAAAGAGCACATCGTCACCTGGCTTTGCACACATGGCACCACGCACTTTGGATTGAGTGTGACTACATATGCACTTTAATAATTGCACAGACCCTTTAAGAGGAGCAACAGCACTTTATTGGAGATTTGCAAAATACATTTTAACACATTGCTTTTTTGCGCATTTGTATGGATATGTTTACCGTATTTATCGAGTGTTGGTCGCCATGTTTATTGTCCTTTGTCGGGTCTTGGGTTTGCTGGTGGGTGCTGTGTGGGCCACGCAGCTCCACCTAGAGCAGAGGAACATAGGGTTAAATGTGCATATTAAATGTGTTAATTGCTTAAACAAGGAGCTAAGCTAAGAATGTGTATTGTGTTGCTCAATAAGTATGCATTGAATAAGTCAAGTGCATTGTGTACTCACCAGTCTTTTGTCTTCAGGGTGTGCAGGCAAAAGGCTTCCCCAGGAAACAGACACCGCTTTTATAGTTTTGGGGGCAACCAAGTGTAAATTGGTGTGGGGGTGGTGGATGTGTGTATTGTATTTTAGTAAATGTAATATGAAGTGGATATGTGTATTTTCTTTGTTAGTGGAGGTAAATGAGGGTGTGTATTAAGGTTACCGATTATGTGGTGTAAATACAGGAATAAAAATGGGGGGTTAAACATGTTGGTAGGCAGTGGATCCCAGTGGATGGAATCTTCCAGGGTCATTAGCTGTGACACCCTATAAATAGGTGCCATTTTGACAACCTGTGTGACGTGGTTCTGATGTGTCTATGCTGTTTGCTGAAATGGATGAATAAAGAACTACCTCTGTGACCCACCTCAAACCTGCCTGTGGATCATTCTTTGCTGTACCTTCAGCCGTAATTGTGTTCCTTCTCACAATCCTCATGCCTGGTGATACAATTATCCCATATATCATTATGGAACGTTTCACATGCAGTGCGCATTTTATGTATGCCCTTTTCCTGCAGTAGCAATGTTTAAAGCCTTTGTTTCTCAAATGAGTTTAAGAAAAGACAGTGCCTTTGTGTTTTTCACTTTTTTTGTAACCCTTTCTATGTCAATCTAATGTTAACAAGAGAGGCAGGCAGGCAGGCAGGCAGACTCATTTCTTGAATTTCCCTCGGGATAAATAAAGTATCTATCTATCTAGACAGACGCTTAGTCCTAGACTTCAACTCAGATAAACTGTTGTGATATGTGGTCACTTGCCTCCATCTAGTGGACAAAAGAAGCAATTACACTTACAAACCATTAAAAAGTAGTAGTATTAAAAAGTAGTCACTTTGACCATCAATTCAACACAAAGACTATAGTTAGCAGAAGGAAAGTGTTTCAGTATTTTATCATGGACATTGCCATTGTTTTTTTGTACTGTATAATAAAATGCATTCTATGTTGCCTTTCCCATTCTGTCTAAAGCAATAACTTATTTATTCATGTAGTCCTTCATTTTTTTGATATATATTTATATATATATATATATATATATATATATATATATATATATATATATATATATATATATATATATATATATATATATATATATATATGTTGAAATTATTTATATGGCAATGAAATTGGTCATCCTGATGTCTGGTGATTACAATTAGCCCATATATCATTAAGGAATGTTTCACATGCATAATTTTATGCGTGACTTTTTACTGCGGTAACTTTTCAATGTTTAAACCCTTTGTTTCTCCAATCAACAAGTTTAAGAGAAGACCCTTTTCGTAACCCTTTCTAGGTCTATCTTATGTTAATAAGACTTCAAGGTGTTGTCCTTTGTAGCAAAAACATTTATTTAACACATGACGCTAAACTACAATAACAACAACAAATGAGTTAACACTAAACAGCAATGAACCAATGCAACACAAGCCAATAACAGGCAGTCTTCACAGCATCCCAACACAGGTCTTTTTTTTAGTCGTCCAGCCAATCTAGGTCCATGCCTTTGCCTTTGAAGGACGACCGTCTGACACCGTAGTCCCAACACAGCTCCTCGTTGACGGCTATGTCTCTCGTGGCCAAGAAGAGGACAATGTCTTTGGGTCCGTCCGGAAAGTTCAACTGCGTTACCACAGGCTGCACATTGAAGGCCTTGCCCGAATGATTCAAGCGCCTTCCAAAGGTGTCCTTGCCGGGGTGACACTCGCAGGGGAATGTCTGGGAGTCGACGAAGAGCTTGGTTCCAAGCCTGCCCTTGATGAAGAAGAGGTAGCACATCGCTCCCTCCTCCATTTCGTCCGGCGATGGGAAAAGGAGAGGCAGTCCTAGTGAGACACTAAGCAGCTTTTCACAGACAGCATACAGTATCTGTTTGACAAAGACAAAGCCAGTGCCTACTGGCGACATGCAGCACACGCTTTTCCAATTGCATGCGCCTCCACTTGTGGTAATAACTCCGCTGATCTCCAAATCCGGCACTGACAATGTCATCTTTAGAGGGCGCGAGGGCACCGACCGTTACGGGGAATTCTTTTAGGTAGGCGTCCCATTCGTCGTCAAATGGCCATTTCGCTGACGCAGAACTGCAGGAAGAGAAAAGCACACATAGCAATCAGGCAGTTGTGAAGTCGGATGTGTTGACGTCAGCACTGAAACTGACAATGTTTACCTTTGGTCCCGGGAGGACGTCCCCGGCGCCTCGGCTGTACCGGACGGCGGATTCGAGCCGAGGAGGAGAGGGGAAAAGAAAAACAGGGACAGAGAAAAAGGAATTTTTAAGTCAGAGCTTATGTTCAGTGGTTGCAATATGCCTTGTCTGACGTGAAGAACAAACCAACTAACAATACTAGCACTAGTAATTACCAGTATATGGTCGTGTGACCATGCGACAACTGCTCGCCCGTTTGGAGCCTATGGCACGCCTCCTCCATCCAACCCTCTGCCATCTCCAGCAGACGCTGGTGCTCAGACCGGACCTTCCCCCCGATAGATAGATATATATACTTTATTGATCCCAAGCTGGGAAATTAAAGTGTAGCAGGAGCATTACACACACAGACAATGACAACACAATGAAATAAAAAGAATGACCTAGACATATTAACATAGCAATATAAAATGTAATATAAAAATGTATATATAAAAAAATATGTATAAAAATGTATAAATAAACAGTATTGACGTGTAAATAAGCAGTATTGATTGTGGTGCAAAATAAAATATAAGGTGCAGTGAACAGATAAGGTGCAGTGAACAGATAAGGTGCAGAACAGTGTACAAACATATAAAGTGCGTAGAGACTGTATGTTATTACCAGAGTTTTAGCTGTTATTGTACAGTGTGATGGCATGTGGCAGGAAGGATTTCCTGTATCTGTCCCTTCGACAGCGGAGCTGAAGCAGCCTGTGAGATAAGGTACTCCGCTGTCCGTCTACTGTGTGATGGAGAGGGTGCTGATCATTGTCCATGATGGATAAAAGTTTCTTCAGCATTCTCCTCTCCACCACGGTCTCAAAATAGTCCAGCCTGAGACCAAGTACGGGGCCAGCCTTCTAGCAAAGAAAATAGCGCTGGCAACAACAGACTGGTAGAAGATCTCCAACATCTTGCTGCACACGTTGAAGGATCTCTGCTTTCTCAGGAAATAGAGTCTGCTCAATCCCTTCTTGTACATTGCCTCAGTATTAGTTTTCCAGTCCAGTTTGTTGTCGATCACCGCTCACAGGTACTTGTAGTCGTCCACCTCTTCCACCACCTCCCCCCTGATCCGTAGTGGCTGTGAAGGCATCTTCTTCCTCCTGAAGTCAATCACTATCTCTCTGATCTTGTTGACATTCAGTGTCCTGTACTCCCCCTCCTCTCCCTCTCTTATACACCAGACTACAGCTGAGTCGTCAGAAAACTTCTCCAGGTAACACGACTCAAAGTTGTACTGAAAGTCAGTGGCGTATAAGGTGAAAAGGAAGGAAGAAAGCACAGTTCCCTGTGGAGCTCCTATATCACTGACCACCACATCAGACAGGACATTGCCCAGACAGACGAACTGTGGTTTGTCTGTCAAGTAGTCAGTAATCCAGGAGCTGACATGCATCACAGATTCATAAAGGCAATGTACATTTGAGACATACAAAAAAAAGGGGTAACCTTCAGTATTAATCAGCAGAACACTCAGTAACTTGTAGCATATTAAATGATGCTTCACTTGTAAGCCTTTTTTTCTTTTAACAAGGCAGGAAAATACTGTAACACTACTGTAACAAGAATAACAACAACAGTGCACATCAACATTCACTTTTTCTTTTCCCTCTCTGAGGTGATGGGGTAGACTGCCCATTCACCTCCATAGCTGCTGGAGATTATTCTGCTCCATTTGTTAGCAAGCTATGTGTTAAGTAAATACAAAGTCTTTGAATCTATCAGGAGGACGGATGACTCCTCTGGAAGTCACCTGAGCCTGATCATGTCCCCCAGGCTCCACTGGTACAGTCTCTCTGACAGGTGAATCTGGTTGTGAGCACAGGGGTGATGGTGGTTGTTCACTCGCCTGCGTGGTCTCTGTCTCATCTGGCTGTTGAACAGGGAGGAAGGTTGAGCGCAGGTGGCGCCTGTTCCTCCGCAGTGTTCCACGGTCCGTCTGGATCAGGTAGGACCTTGGTGTTGTGTGTGGTTGTTGGACTGTCCCTGCTGTCTCCCATTTTGACTCTCCGTCGAGTTTCACCACTTCTCTCTCCCCTCTTCTGAGAGGTGGGAGTGCTCTGACACCGTGGCGCCTGTTGTAAGTGCGTCTGTAGTTCTCCTTCGCCTTGGCGTCAGCTTTACGCACCTTTGTGAAGTCAGGCCATTTTGGGGCGAGGACTTTGTCAACTGTGGGCAGAGTTGTCTTAATCTGGCGGCCCAACATGAGCTGTGCAGGGCTGGCACCCGTGGCTTGTAGCGGTGTAGCTCTGTAACTCATAAGAGCCAGGAACGGATCGGCCTGTCGAAGAATCTTTTTCGCCGTCTGAATGGCCCTCTCAGCCTCACCGTTGGACTGGGGGTAGTAAGGGCTGGAGGTGATATGTTTAAAGTCATAAGCAACAGAAAAGCTTTGAAATTCCTTACTAGAAAACTGTCGGCCGTTGTCAGTGTATAGCTCATCTGGACACCCCCACCTGGCGAAGATGTTCTTCAGACGCGCACAGGTGGTCCCACTGGTCATGTCGGGTAAGTGCGCTATTTCCAAGTAGCGAGAAAAATAGTCAATGACAATCAGGTAGTTTCTCTTTTCATACTCACAGATGTCGGCTCCGACCTTCTGCCATGGCCTTTGAGGTAGCAGTGTTGTCATCAGAGGCTCCTTCCTCTGTGTCGGTCTGATTTGCATGCATTCAGGGCACTTTGTCAGCAATTCTTGGATCTCCTTCTCTAGTCCGGTCCACCACACACTCATTCGCGCCCTCTCGCGACACTTAGTGATGCCCTGGTGCCCGTCATGCAAACGGTGGAGTATGTCACCTCTCATACTGTGTGGGATAACAATTCGATCTCCATACAACAGAAGTTCCTTTGAGGTTGACAGGCTGTTACCCCATTGGTGATATGCTCTGGCCTGTACTGGGACGCTGCCCACATGCTTTGGCCACCCATGTGTCACCAATTTACTCACCACCTGGAGGTCACGGTCAGTGCTCGTCTCTCGCTTGATCCGCTCCAGCTTGGAGGGCGACACTGGCCATGCTGCGTGAGCTGCATCTTCAAACACTGAAACATCACAGGTTAGTTCTGATATTTCACTCTGTATTACAGTTAATGGTTGTCTGGACAGTGTGTCAGCTACTGTCAATGTTTTCCCTGGCACGTACTCTGCAGTGGGGTTGTATCTCATCAGACGCATAAGCAGGCGTTGGCATCTCAGGGGAACCATGTCGAGGTCTTTGTTGTTGATCAGTGGGGCTAGTGGTTTGTGGTCGGTGTGCACTGTGAAGCTGTCTAATCCGTACAGGTAGGTGGAGAATCTCTCGCAGGCCCAAACGACCGCCAAACACTCTTTCTCTATCTGCGCATAGCGCCGTTCTGCATCAGTCAATGTTCTGGAGCAAAAAGCTACGGGTTTCAGTCCCTCGGCATGGCGCTGTAGCAGTACGCCACCCAGCCCGAAGCTACTTGCGTCTGCGCTCACTATTGTGGGTTTGTTTACATCATAGAATGCAAGTGTGGGTGCTGTGGAGATGAGTTGTTTCACCTTGTTGAAAGCGTCGACTTGTGCTGCGTCCCAGGTCTATGCCGCGTCAGTTTTCAGCAGGTCGTTGAGGGGTTTTAATGACGTCTGACAGGTTGGGCAAGTATCTACCCAAATAATGAACCATACCCAGGAACCTCCGGAGGCCTGGCATGTCATTTGGTGGCTGTAGCTCTGTGATGGCACTTACTTTTGAGGGGTCAGGGCGGATGCCCTCTTCATCGATGAGGTTTCCCAGGTAGTTTAGCTGCTTTTGGCGCAGGCGGCACTTTTTGTCATTGAGCTTCAAGCCTGCCCTCTCCAGAATCTGCAGGACATTCTGGAGTCTCTCTTCGTGCTCTTTCTCATCCCTGCCATGGACGAGAATATCATCCATGTACACCTCGACCCCTTCCTGGCCTCTGAACAACACCGACATCTCCCTCTGAAAAATCTCCGGTGCACTGGAGATCCCAAACGGGAGCCGCTTGAAGAAATACCTCCCCATGGGAGTGATGAACGTGGTCAGCTTGGCTGTTTCCTTCTCCAGCGGGATTTGCCAGAAGCCGCTAGCCGCATCGAGCAAGGAGAACACTCGGGACTCGGCCAGCCGTGGCAGTATGTCATCTATGGTAGGTAAGACGTACCTCTCCCTTTTAACTGCCATGTTCAGTTTCTTTAAGTCAACGCAGATTCTCACATCAGCTGTTCGTTTGGGGACCGGGACCATCGGCGCGCACCACTCCGTTGGTTCTGTTACTTCTTCAATGACGCCACACTTCACCATTCTCTCCAGTTCAGCTTTAACTTTAGGGAGCATGGGTGCGGATACTCTCCTCGCAGTGTTCACGCTGTACGGTACAGCATCATCTCGCAGACATATTTTAACGGGCTTTATCTTCAAGATGCCCACATCTGTATCAAACGTGCCTTGGACTTCATCCACTCTTTTCACTAGTCCCATAGCCACTGCGACGGCTCGGCCCAAAAGGTTGCTGCAGCTGTTTGTTTTGACGACATGTATGATGAACTTGTATTGCCGGCCTTTGTATTTTGTTAAAGCTGTGAACTGTCCCAAGCCATCAAGTTTCCCCCCTGGGCTATCAAAGTCCATGTCATCGCTTGCTAACTGGGGTAGGTATCTGAGCTTGTGGTAGGTTTCATCTGATATCACACTGGTGTCAGCGCCCGTATCTATCTTGAAGGTCACAGGAGTGTCTCTGATGGTTAGTTTAACAGTCCATGGTGTATCAGTGTCTGCAACGTAGGTGTACTTTGTTTTGATCTCACCTAGAAAATGTCTGCCACTGTGATCGGCCTCCTGCCCAACTGTGGTTACTTCGTTCACTCTAGCAGAGCGACACACAACAGCGAAGTGCCCAGTCTTCTGGCAGTTCCTGCACTGTGCATTTCTGGCTGCACAGGCTGCATGTTTGGGGTGATCCTTACCGCACCTGAAGCACTTGATCTGTTTCCCCTCTCCGCCGCGGTGTCCCGGACCCGCGGTGTGGAAACTGCTGCGTCTTTTCCCCCTTCCTCTGTGTGGATGAGCGGGAGTCCCGCGTGCATGCGGTCGAGCCACTTCGCTGAGGTAGCTAGCATCGGCGGAGCTAGCTTTAGCCTGCTGGCTTATTTGCCCCTTTACCTGCTCCGACTGTCTCACAATCTCCACTGCTCTTTCCAGTGTCAAGTCCGCTGTCAACTGTAGTTTTTCCGATAACTCCTTGTCCACAATCCCGATGACCAGTCTATCTCGAATGTTCTCTATGTTCGCCGGACCGAACTGGCAGGTCTCGGCTAGCTCGTAGAGGGTACGGATATACTCCTCTGCCGATTCACCGTGCTTCTGCGCTCTGAGATAAAAACGAGCCCTCTCGTGGATAACATTCACTTTCGGGACGAAGTAGGTGTTTAACTTTTCCAACACAGTCTCATAGTCGTCCTCATCTTCGTCTTCCGTGAACACAAAAGTATTGAACACTTGCTCGGCCTCCTTGCCAAGTGCATAGAGCAGCGTGCTAACCTGTACATCCCCAGCTTCCAGGTTTAGCTTCGTAGCCATGCGATACCTTTGAAAGCGTTGCCGCCACTCCGGCCACTGCTCCGGTCGAGTAAAGTCCAGTTTCTCGGGAGGATTAAACTTCGCCATGATCCACGTCCGAGTCGCTTTACTTCTGACACCATGTGGAAGTTATCTCTTGTAAAAATGACTGACACTGACTTCTCGTGGAGGCTCTTTTATTTTCAGGTCTTCTGTGATAAACACGCAGTAACACACTGGGTTGCCGGAACTACTTTCACAACGGCTCTGTGTAATCTGTGAGACTCAGATCACTGCGCATGGAAGCATACACAAAACAGTCCCTTATTACTACACTTACATGACACGGTGTTTCACAGGCAAGACCTAAGTGTGGCACTCTGTGCAGGGGGGCAAAGACAGACAGACGAGGCAGCATAGGTGCTGGAGCCCGTCTCCTCAGGTCTCGCATCACCTGTGCTGTAGGCCGTAGCGGAGAGCTGTAGGATAAGAGGTTTTAGCAGGAGTGCACCCCGGTGCAAGACATTTTTGATGAATATCTTTTGACAGGAAGGTGCCAGAGGGATGGGAGGCAGGGTTAGGGTTAGGGGGGGTTAGGGTTAGGGTTAGGATAAGAGGGTTAGGGTTAGGGTTAGGGGTTAGGGTTATGGGGTTAGGGTTAGGGTTAGGGTTAGGTTATAGGGATGAAAACCACCGGAGTCACCCCCTGACAAGAATGTATTTGTTAATAACTTTTGATAGGGTTAGGGTTAGGGTTAGGGGGTTAGGGTTAGGGTTAGGTAAAGGGTATGATAACCAGTTGAACAAATGTTCGATTCGCGTGTGAACATTTTAGAGCGATGGGACCTTGACCTACCCCGCCAAATGTGGCTACGAGGATTCCGAATCTGTCCTGGATTTGTCTGTACGACCTTCCTGGGCGGAGCTATGGCGATTTTAAATCTCCCATTTAAAAGGAATGGGAAGTAGGGTTAGGGTTAGGGTTAGGGTTAGGGGTTAGGGTTAGGGGCGGGGAACTGATCCCGTCTCCAACCTCCGGAGACTGGGAAGTCGTCCCGTCTCCGGTAGGAAACGGGAGGTGCTCTCTCCGTCCACCCTCCTCTCTGGTCCTGGTATGGCCGGCGCGCCGGCCGGCGTCGACCACCCCGTTGGACCAGGGTCCAATCCTCTTCATGGTACCCACCCATGAGGTGAGTGCAAAATAACTTTTTTTAGAAAAAAAAAATATAAATCTATTTTAATTAAACAAATAAGGAAGGTGTGTCAGCGCAACGTTTCGACACTCACAGTGTCTTCCTCAGGCCAATGACACACTGATAACTGTTTTCTCTCTTTTTTAGATAGCTGGAGAACATGCATTCAGCTCGGAGTCCAGGTAAGTTATGAGCTCCTGCTGAAGCTCTTCCCTTTTATACCCTCTGTCTTGTATTATTTTTTGTTAAGTTTTAACTGTGAATTTGGTTTTTTAGGTCTAATGAAGGTAAGTATACAAATTGTTTTTTAAGGTCTAATGAAGGTAAGTATACAAATTGTTTTTTAAAAAGGTAAGTATATTTATATTAATAAATTGTTGTAAGTAATTCAGGTAAGTATATTATATTATTAATTATATAATTTATTTAAGGTAAGTATTGTTGATATTGTTGTATATTTTAATTGTAAGTATAAATGTCCTTATCAACCATTCCCCTATGTATTTAAAATTCCCCAACTATATTTCTTAAATAATACTATCAATTGTTGTAAATAAAATGTATTTATTGTTTTAATTAATTATATTTTAATAATGTAAATTAATGTATTTATAAGTCCCTTATATGTTATAGGGGTTGGGAAAAGGGAGTGGTTAGGATGAGGGAAGGGGGAGTGGTTAGGGTTAGGGAAGGGAGAGTGGTTAGGGTTAGGGTTAGGAAAGGGGGAGTGGTTAGGGTTAGGGAAGGGGAAGTGGTTAGGGTTAGGGAAATGGTTAGGGTTAGGGAAGGGGGAGTGGTTAGGGTTAGGGAAGGGAGAGTGGTTAGGGTTAGGGTTAAGGGTTAGGGTTAGGGTTAGGGGTTAGGGTTAGGGTTAGGGTTAGGGGCGGGGAACTGATCCCGTCTCCGGTTGGGGACGGGGAACTGATCCCATCTCCGGTTGGGGACCGGAAAATCATCCCGTCTCCGGTTGGAAACGGGGGCTGCTCTCGCCATCCACCCTCCTCTCTCCTCCTCATACGGTTGGCGCGCCGGGTTAGGGTTAGGGTTAGGGTTAGGGGGTTAGGGTTAGGGTTAGGGTTAGGGTTAGGGGTTAGGGTTAGGGTTAGGGTTAGGTTAGGGGACTGAAACAGGTAATCACATTATGTGGAACCCGATATTTCGGGTACCACGGCGTGACACCCGGAGAGGCACTCTCCGCCCTACGGAGAGTGAGTCCCCCAGCCCCATCTTCTAGTATTTAGGTTTAGTTATACCATTAGTTTGGTTATTTTTTGGTTTTTATGTTTTTCTATTTTTTTGTTGTTTTTTATATTTTTTTTTGTTTGGCTTTATGGTTTAATTTCCCTCCCATATTTTGTCTTGGTTAACCTGTTTTTTCTTCTGTATGTCTTCTTTTTAGTGGCCCTCGCGACGTTTCGTCCTCGACTTGGGACTTCTTCAGGCATGGCCAGACATACAGGTAAGTGTGCCCTCTAATTGGTGTTGCTCCTTCGCTGGTCTTTGCCAAACTGACTGTTCTTGTCTTGTTACTTGTGCTTCTCCCTTTTATAAACTCTTCTTGTTGTGCGTTATCTTCTTTTCCCTTTTCTTAGTTGTCTTGTTATGTGTTATATTTAACTTTTGTAAATAGTGTTTCTTATTTTTAAGCTTAGTATAAACCCATATATTATATCAATTTGTATTTATATATTATATATATTTATCTTTAACCTTAATTTTAACCCATATTTTACATCAATTTGTGTTTATATATTTATTTATTTTTAACCCATATATTAACCAATTATTACCCCCATGAATTTGTTTTTATGTATATATTAATTAATTTATATCTTATCCCCTATGTCCTATAACTATCCCTTTGTATTTCTCTCCCCCTTGCCTACTGCCATCCTTTGCCTATAACCGGTGATATAATAATCTTTCAGAGTACCTCGTGTATATATTTGGCCTACTTGGCGATACACGGAACCACGTACCTCGTATATTTAATTTGGCCTTCTTGGCTATATACGGAAAAGCGTAACCCTA
>NC_133231.1:42716-50216 GCF_040436345.1 Pagrus major
TTATAGTTTTTCTAGGGTAGATATATTTATCATAAAATAAAATTTATATCAAGTATACACCGCTAAAACAATATTTTGTGTTTTTATATTTTTCTATTTTTTTAGTTTTTTATATTTTTCCATTTTTTTGGTTTTTGTTGTTTGGCTTTTATTGATTTTTATAATTCCCTCCCATACTTGAGTTGGTTAACCTTATTGTTTTTCTTCTGTATGTCCTCTAGGTGGCGCTCGCGACGTTTCGTCCTACTTGGACTTCTTCAGGCATAAGCCACGACATACAGGTAAGTATCCCTTGTTCCAATTAGTTGGGGAGATGTTGCTCCTCCGAAGTCTAATGCCAAACTGAATGATCTGCTTGTCTTTCTCCCTTTTATACTCTCCCTTAATGAACTGACTTGTTTTTAAACTGTTATATTTAACTTAGTGTTATCCCTTCCAATGAACTTTCTTGTTTTTAATATAGTTGTTTTTAACTTAGTGTTAACTTAATTGTTTTTATATAGTTGTTTTTAACTTATATGTAAATATTTATATTTATATATTTATTATATATTCATAATGAGTTTAGTCCTTAATCCTTATTTCCCATGTTCCTTTTCCCTCTTCATTTCCCTACTCCACTGCCTATCCTCCATCCTTTACCAATAACCGGCGATAAAATTATCCTTACGTACCTCGTATATATTCTTTTTGCCTCTCTTTGGGCTATATACGGAATCCTTATCGTAACCGTGTTAGGGTTGTCCGACCTCTTAGGGTCAATTTGCGGGTTAAGGTCAGGGTTTGGGATTAGGGTTAGGGGTGAGAATCAAATTAGGGTTAGGGTTAGGGTTAGGGTTAGAGCCACAAATGGGGCTGGGGCCAATTAGGGTTAGGGTTAGGCCACAATTAGGGTTAGGGTTATGCCACAATTAGGGTTAGGGTTGCCACAATTAGGGTTAGGGTTAGGCCACAATTAGGGTTAGGGTTATGCCACAATTAGGGTTAGGGTTGCCACAATTAGGGTTAGGGTTAGGCCACAATTAGGGTTAGGGTTGCCACAATTAGGGTTAGGGTTAGGCCACAATTGGGGTTGGTTAGGGTTAGGGTAAGAGTCAGGGGTAGGTTAGCTTAACTTAGCTTAGGTATGGGGAGGAGGAATGACCAGGAACTGCAGGAGGCCCTGGCAAGGTTAGGTAAGGGGACTGAAATGGGCCCCACTTATGTGGTCCCAAAGGTGCACTCTCCACCCTACAGACAGGCCACACCCCCGTCCCCATCTTCTTCTAATTAGGTTTGAGCGCGGTGTATTTAAGTAATAATATTTATAGTTTTTCTAGGGTAGATATATTTATCATAAAATAAAATTTATATCAAGTATACACCGCTAAAACAATATTTTGTGTTTTTATATTTTTCTATTTTTTTAGTTTTTTATATTTTTCCATTTTTTTGGTTTTTGTTGTTTGGCTTTTATTGATTTTTATAATTCCCTCCCATACTTGAGTTGGTTAACCTTATTGTTTTTCTTCTGTATGTCCTCTAGGTGGCGCTCGCGACGTTTCGTCCTACTTGGACTTCTTCAGGCATAAGCCACGACATACAGGTAAGTATCCCTTGTTCCAATTAGTTGGGGAGATGTTGCTCCTCCGAAGTCTAATGCCAAACTGAATGATCTGCTTGTCTTTCTCCCTTTTATACTCTCCCTTAATGAACTGACTTGTTTTTAAACTGTTATATTTAACTTAGTGTTATCCCTTCCAATGAACTTTCTTGTTTTTAATATAGTTGTTTTTAACTTAGTGTTAACTTAATTGTTTTTATATAGTTGTTTTTAACTTATATGTAAATATTTATATTTATATATTTATTATATATTCATAATGAGTTTAGTCCTTAATCCTTATTTCCCATGTTCCTTTTCCCTCTTCATTTCCCTACTCCACTGCCTATCCTCCATCCTTTACCAATAACCGGCGATAAAATTATCCTTACGTACCTCGTATATATTCTTTTTGCCTCTCTTTGGGCTATATACGGAATCCTTATCGTAACCGTGTTAGGGTTGTCCGACCTCTTAGGGTCAATTTGCGGGTTAAGGTCAGGGTTTGGGATTAGGGTTAGGGGTGAGAATCAAATTAGGGTTAGGGTTAGGGTTAGGGTTAGAGCCACAAATGGGGCTGGGGCCAATTAGGGTTAGGGTTAGGCCACAATTAGGGTTAGGGTTATGCCACAATTAGGGTTAGGGTTGCCACAATTAGGGTTAGGGTTAGGCCACAATTAGGGTTAGGGTTATGCCACAATTAGGGTTAGGGTTGCCACAATTAGGGTTAGGGTTAGGCCACAATTAGGGTTAGGGTTGCCACAATTAGGGTTAGGGTTAGGCCACAATTGGGGTTGGTTAGGGTTAGGGTAAGAGTCAGGGGTAGGTTAGCTTAACTTAGCTTAGGTATGGGGAGGAGGAATGACCAGGAACTGCAGGAGGCCCTGGCAAGGTTAGGTAAGGGGACTGAAATGGGCCCCACTTATGTGGTCCCAAAGGTGCACTCTCCACCCTACAGACAGGCCACACCCCCGTCCCCATCTTCTTCTAATTAGGTTTGAGCGCGGTGTATTTAAGTAATAATATTTATAGTTTTTCTAGGGTAGATATATTTATCATAAAATAAAATTTATATCAAGTATACACCGCTAAAACAATATTTTGTGTTTTTATATTTTTCTATTTTTTTAGTTTTTTATATTTTTCCATTTTTTTGGTTTTTGTTGTTTGGCTTTTATTGATTTTTATAATTCCCTCCCATACTTGAGTTGGTTAACCTTATTGTTTTTCTTCTGTATGTCCTCTAGGTGGCGCTCGCGACGTTTCGTCCTACTTGGACTTCTTCAGGCATAAGCCACGACATACAGGTAAGTATCCCTTGTTCCAATTAGTTGGGGAGATGTTGCTCCTCCGAAGTCTAATGCCAAACTGAATGATCTGCTTGTCTTTCTCCCTTTTATACTCTCCCTTAATGAACTGACTTGTTTTTAAACTGTTATATTTAACTTAGTGTTATCCCTTCCAATGAACTTTCTTGTTTTTAATATAGTTGTTTTTAACTTAGTGTTAACTTAATTGTTTTTATATAGTTGTTTTTAACTTATATGTAAATATTTATATTTATATATTTATTATATATTCATAATGAGTTTAGTCCTTAATCCTTATTTCCCATGTTCCTTTTCCCTCTTCATTTCCCTACTCCACTGCCTATCCTCCATCCTTTACCAATAACCGGCGATAAAATTATCCTTACGTACCTCGTATATATTCTTTTTGCCTCTCTTTGGGCTATATACGGAATCCTTATCGTAACCGTGTTAGGGTTGTCCGACCTCTTAGGGTCAATTTGCGGGTTAAGGTCAGGGTTTGGGATTAGGGTTAGGGGTGAGAATCAAATTAGGGTTAGGGTTAGGGTTAGGGTTAGAGCCACAAATGGGGCTGGGGCCAATTAGGGTTAGGGTTAGGCCACAATTAGGGTTAGGGTTATGCCACAATTAGGGTTAGGGTTGCCACAATTAGGGTTAGGGTTAGGCCACAATTAGGGTTAGGGTTATGCCACAATTAGGGTTAGGGTTGCCACAATTAGGGTTAGGGTTAGGCCACAATTAGGGTTAGGGTTGCCACAATTAGGGTTAGGGTTAGGCCACAATTGGGGTTGGTTAGGGTTAGGGTAAGAGTCAGGGGTAGGTTAGCTTAACTTAGCTTAGGTATGGGGAGGAGGAATGACCAGGAACTGCAGGAGGCCCTGGCAAGGTTAGGTAAGGGGACTGAAATGGGCCCCACTTATGTGGTCCCAAAGGTGCACTCTCCACCCTACAGACAGGCCACACCCCCGTCCCCATCTTCTTCTAATTAGGTTTGAGCGCGGTGTATTTAAGTAATAATATTTATAGTTTTTCTAGGGTAGATATATTTATCATAAAATAAAATTTATATCAAGTATACACCGCTAAAACAATATTTTGTGTTTTTATATTTTTCTATTTTTTTAGTTTTTTATATTTTTCCATTTTTTTGGTTTTTGTTGTTTGGCTTTTATTGATTTTTATAATTCCCTCCCATACTTGAGTTGGTTAACCTTATTGTTTTTCTTCTGTATGTCCTCTAGGTGGCGCTCGCGACGTTTCGTCCTACTTGGACTTCTTCAGGCATAAGCCACGACATACAGGTAAGTATCCCTTGTTCCAATTAGTTGGGGAGATGTTGCTCCTCCGAAGTCTAATGCCAAACTGAATGATCTGCTTGTCTTTCTCCCTTTTATACTCTCCCTTAATGAACTGACTTGTTTTTAAACTGTTATATTTAACTTAGTGTTATCCCTTCCAATGAACTTTCTTGTTTTTAATATAGTTGTTTTTAACTTAGTGTTAACTTAATTGTTTTTATATAGTTGTTTTTAACTTATATGTAAATATTTATATTTATATATTTATTATATATTCATAATGAGTTTAGTCCTTAATCCTTATTTCCCATGTTCCTTTTCCCTCTTCATTTCCCTACTCCACTGCCTATCCTCCATCCTTTACCAATAACCGGCGATAAAATTATCCTTACGTACCTCGTATATATTCTTTTTGCCTCTCTTTGGGCTATATACGGAATCCTTATCGTAACCGTGTTAGGGTTGTCCGACCTCTTAGGGTCAATTTGCGGGTTAAGGTCAGGGTTTGGGATTAGGGTTAGGGGTGAGAATCAAATTAGGGTTAGGGTTAGGGTTAGGGTTAGAGCCACAAATGGGGCTGGGGCCAATTAGGGTTAGGGTTAGGCCACAATTAGGGTTAGGGTTATGCCACAATTAGGGTTAGGGTTGCCACAATTAGGGTTAGGGTTAGGCCACAATTAGGGTTAGGGTTATGCCACAATTAGGGTTAGGGTTGCCACAATTAGGGTTAGGGTTAGGCCACAATTAGGGTTAGGGTTGCCACAATTAGGGTTAGGGTTAGGCCACAATTGGGGTTGGTTAGGGTTAGGGTAAGAGTCAGGGGTAGGTTAGCTTAACTTAGCTTAGGTATGGGGAGGAGGAATGACCAGGAACTGCAGGAGGCCCTGGCAAGGTTAGGTAAGGGGACTGAAATGGGCCCCACTTATGTGGTCCCAAAGGTGCACTCTCCACCCTACAGACAGGCCACACCCCCGTCCCCATCTTCTTCTAATTAGGTTTGAGCGCGGTGTATTTAAGTAATAATATTTATAGTTTTTCTAGGGTAGATATATTTATCATAAAATAAAATTTATATCAAGTATACACCGCTAAAACAATATTTTGTGTTTTTATATTTTTCTATTTTTTTAGTTTTTTATATTTTTCCATTTTTTTGGTTTTTGTTGTTTGGCTTTTATTGATTTTTATAATTCCCTCCCATACTTGAGTTGGTTAACCTTATTGTTTTTCTTCTGTATGTCCTCTAGGTGGCGCTCGCGACGTTTCGTCCTACTTGGACTTCTTCAGGCATAAGCCACGACATACAGGTAAGTATCCCTTGTTCCAATTAGTTGGGGAGATGTTGCTCCTCCGAAGTCTAATGCCAAACTGAATGATCTGCTTGTCTTTCTCCCTTTTATACTCTCCCTTAATGAACTGACTTGTTTTTAAACTGTTATATTTAACTTAGTGTTATCCCTTCCAATGAACTTTCTTGTTTTTAATATAGTTGTTTTTAACTTAGTGTTAACTTAATTGTTTTTATATAGTTGTTTTTAACTTATATGTAAATATTTATATTTATATATTTATTATATATTCATAATGAGTTTAGTCCTTAATCCTTATTTCCCATGTTCCTTTTCCCTCTTCATTTCCCTACTCCACTGCCTATCCTCCATCCTTTACCAATAACCGGCGATAAAATTATCCTTACGTACCTCGTATATATTCTTTTTGCCTCTCTTTGGGCTATATACGGAATCCTTATCGTAACCGTGTTAGGGTTGTCCGACCTCTTAGGGTCAATTTGCGGGTTAAGGTCAGGGTTTGGGATTAGGGTTAGGGGTGAGAATCAAATTAGGGTTAGGGTTAGGGTTAGGGTTAGAGCCACAAATGGGGCTGGGGCCAATTAGGGTTAGGGTTAGGCCACAATTAGGGTTAGGGTTATGCCACAATTAGGGTTAGGGTTGCCACAATTAGGGTTAGGGTTAGGCCACAATTAGGGTTAGGGTTATGCCACAATTAGGGTTAGGGTTGCCACAATTAGGGTTAGGGTTAGGCCACAATTAGGGTTAGGGTTGCCACAATTAGGGTTAGGGTTAGGCCACAATTGGGGTTGGTTAGGGTTAGGGTAAGAGTCAGGGGTAGGTTAGCTTAACTTAGCTTAGGTATGGGGAGGAGGAATGACCAGGAACTGCAGGAGGCCCTGGCAAGGTTAGGTAAGGGGACTGAAATGGGCCCCACTTATGTGGTCCCAAAGGTGCACTCTCCACCCTACAGACAGGCCACACCCCCGTCCCCATCTTCTTCTAATTAGGTTTGAGCGCGGTGTATTTAAGTAATAATATTTATAGTTTTTCTAGGGTAGATATATTTATCATAAAATAAAATTTATATCAAGTATACACCGCTAAAACAATATTTTGTGTTTTTATATTTTTCTATTTTTTTAGTTTTTTATATTTTTCCATTTTTTTGGTTTTTGTTGTTTGGCTTTTATTGATTTTTATAATTCCCTCCCATACTTGAGTTGGTTAACCTTATTGTTTTTCTTCTGTATGTCCTCTAGGTGGCGCTCGCGACGTTTCGTCCTACTTGGACTTCTTCAGGCATAAGCCACGACATACAGGTAAGTATCCCTTGTTCCAATTAGTTGGGGAGATGTTGCTCCTCCGAAGTCTAATGCCAAACTGAATGATCTGCTTGTCTTTCTCCCTTTTATACTCTCCCTTAATGAACTGACTTGTTTTTAAACTGTTATATTTAACTTAGTGTTATCCCTTCCAATGAACTTTCTTGTTTTTAATATAGTTGTTTTTAACTTAGTGTTAACTTAATTGTTTTTATATAGTTGTTTTTAACTTATATGTAAATATTTATATTTATATATTTATTATATATTCATAATGAGTTTAGTCCTTAATCCTTATTTCCCATGTTCCTTTTCCCTCTTCATTTCCCTACTCCACTGCCTATCCTCCATCCTTTACCAATAACCGGCGATAAAATTATCCTTACGTACCTCGTATATATTCTTTTTGCCTCTCTTTGGGCTATATACGGAATCCTTATCGTAACCGTGTTAGGGTTGTCCGACCTCTTAGGGTCAATTTGCGGGTTAAGGTCAGGGTTTGGGATTAGGGTTAGGGGTGAGAATCAAATTAGGGTTAGGGTTAGGGTTAGGGTTAGAGCCACAAATGGGGCTGGGGCCAATTAGGGTTAGGGTTAGGCCACAATTAGGGTTAGGGTTATGCCACAATTAGGGTTAGGGTTGCCACAATTAGGGTTAGGGTTAGGCCACAATTAGGGTTAGGGTTATGCCACAATT
>NC_133231.1:55216-57716 GCF_040436345.1 Pagrus major
TTTTTGTGTTTTTCAGGAAAATGAAGCAGATGTGAGCACGTGAGCGAGTGGAGACTGGTAATGTGAAAAAGATTAGTAAGTATGTGTTGGTTCTGTGATGAATAAAGTCATTCTATAGCACTGTGTTGTATTCTTTCAGTGTGTGATGAATAAAGTCATTGTATTCCGTTGTGTTGTCTTTTATTGTAATTGCAGTAAGTGTGCACAGGTGAGATTTTGTCATTGGTTAGGTTGAGGCGAGTAAAAAGGAGTTGGTTAAGGTTAGTAAAAAGAGACAGGGAGAGGTTAAAGAGAGATGAGAGAAGCATAAAGAATGGAGTTGGTTAGGGTTAGTAAGGAATGCTAGGAATGAGCTAGAGACATGAAATAAATGTCTCTGGACAGGTGAGAGTCTATGCTTTCCAACGATACCAAATCCGACATTACTTTCGGACAGGAAGTGGATCGGATTTTCAAAATAAAGCTAAAAAGCGGCGCTTGTGTAGAAAGGTAAGTGTTGTAAAGGTAGGTATTAATAAAGCCAAGTGTTGGACTCTTTAGTTTGGCCTCAGTGATCCCAGGGGTCCCATAGAATGGCTGCACCCAGTATAGCTTACTCATTTTTGTTAAGGCATGAGTAAACTTTGCTGGCTGCAGCCATTCTATAAGATCCCTAGGACCACTGTGGCACTCAAGCCCCCACGCCACGTCAAGGCAAAGTCCTTGTGGGGTTTTTTTTTTTTTTTTTTGTTGTTTTTTATTATTTTTTTTACATTTTTTAAATTTTTTTAATGAACATGAATTTGTTGTGAGTGGGTGAATGTGTTTGTGAATGTAGGGTTAGGGTTAGGGTTAGGGTTAGGGTTAGGGGTTAGGGTTAGGGTTAGGGTTAGGGGGTTAGGGTTAGGGTTAGGGTTAGGGTTAGGGGTTAGGGTTAGGGTTAGGGTTAGGGTTAGGGGTTAGGGTTAGGGTTAGGGTTAGGGTTAGGGTTAGGGGTTAGGGTTAGGGTTAGGGTTAGGGGGTTAGGGTTAGGGTTAGGGTTAGGGTTAGGTTATAGGGATGAAAACCACCGTTGTCACCCCCTGACAAGACTTTATTTGTTAATAACTTTTGATAGGAATGTCGTAGAGACTTGAAACCAAGTTCTACCCCCCCCTGACTAGGCATGGGCTTTCCAACGGTGCCATCCCCGAGTCTGTACGAGCTTCCGTTTCGGAGCTACGTCACTTCCGGTTTCGATTTTCCGCATCTCGGGAACGGAAGGTCGTAGAGACTCGGGACCAAGACTGGCGTCTTCAGCGCCCTCACAAACCATCTGACGGATCTTGTTTCCAAGTCTCTAGCACCTTCGGTTCCGGAGTTATGAGCGTTTGAAGTTTCCCATTCAAGTCAATGGGAAGCGGTGAAATCCGCCTAAGTGTTTTTGAAAAAACGTTCCCCAGAACATGCTTAGGAGCACGTTTCAGGCCATTTGGAGTCTATATATACCTATAAGAAAAATAGAAATGTTCGTGAAATTTTGTGATTTTTTTCTAAGTGTAACCCTAACAAAATTGTTTTTCCAGAAAGTGGTTAGGAGCACGTTTCAGGCCATTTGGAGTCTTTTTAGTTTTTTGTGTTTTTCAGGAAAATGAAGCAGATGTGAGCACGTGAGCGAGTGGAGACTGGTAATGTGAAAAAGATTAGTAAGTATGTGTTGGTTCTGTGATGAATAAAGTCATTCTATAGCACTGTGTTGTGTTCTTTCAGTGTGTGATGAATAAAGTCATTGTATTCCGTTGTGTTGTCTTTTATTGTAATTGCAGTAGGGTTAGGGTTAGGGTTAGGGTTAGGGGTTAGGGTTAGGGTTAGGGGGGGTTACGGGGGGGTTAGGGTTAGGGTTAGGGTTAGGTAAAGGGTATGATAACCAGTTGAACAAATGTTCGATTCGCGTGTGAACATTTTAGAGCGATGGGACCTTGACCTACCCCCCCAAATGTGGCTACGAGGATTCCGAATCTGTCCTCGATTGGCGCCTAGGATGTTCGTGGGCGGAGCTATGGCGATTTTAAATCTCCCATTCAAGTCAATGGGAAGTTGTGAAATCCGCCCAAGTGTTTTTGAAAAAACGTTCCCCAGAAGATGCTTAGGAGCACGTTTCAGGCCATTTGGAGTCTATATATACCTATAAGAAAAATAGAAATTTTCTTGAAATTTAGTGATTTTTTTCTAAGTGTAACCCTAACAAAATTGTTTTTCCAGAAATTGTTCAGGAGCACGTTTCGAGCCATTCTGAGTGGATTGGAAGTAAGTTTTTGTGAAGTAATTTTTATGTGTTTTCTGCCTACAGGTGGTTAGGGTTAGGGTTAGGATAAAGGAGTGGTTAGGGTTAGAGTAAGGGAGTGGTTAGGGTTAGAATAAGGGAGTGGTTAGGGTTAGGATAAGGGAGTGGTTAGGGTTAGGATAAAGGAGTGGTTAGGGTTAGGATAAGGGAGGGTTAGGGTTAGGGTTAGGGTTAGGGGGTTAGGGTTAGGGTTAGGGT
>NC_133231.1:90224-92724 GCF_040436345.1 Pagrus major
AAGACTTATTAAAACAAGTTTAATGTCTTCTGGATGTAGTCTGATGAGGTATGGGATTGGCTGCTCTCTAGTTTTCCCTATTGTTCCGGTGCGTTCATGAGGACAAACGTGACACACAAGAAAAAACAAATCAGAATGGCTCCTGGCAATGTTGGTAGAGTCAGTCACCTATTTTAACCGGTTGACGTGTTAAAAACCTGCGTCTACACACTCATTTTGTGTAACGGGCGTGTACGCACCTCAGTCACTCGCAGTTGCCGTTGCCCTGCTTGTCCGAATGCACAGATTTGATTGGCTGAGTAGCAGCAGGCGTGATGATTTATAACACATGCAAATGGTGTGTGTGTTTGCAGTAGGGGTGGGTATTGCCAAGGACCTCATGATATGATACGCATCACGATACTTGAGTCACGATACGATACAATATTGCGATATCCAAATTTTGCGATCTATTGCGATATTCTACATAGTTCACTGAAAAATTAAAAATGCAACAACACACTCTCTGAAACACATTGAAAAGTGCAGTGTGCATTATCTATCTGTCTATAGTGTGTCTCCCTGAGCACAATGACACAAAGTGACACAAGTGCTTTTTGACCTTAAATGACAAAATTAAGTTCTCCCTGGACAAGAACTGTGTGTCACTGTTTGAACACTTCACTGAATGTATGTAAAAATAAAATATGCCTGCACACATATTTGCAAAAGTACTATGTTACTGAACACACTGAGCTGAAATGTATGAGAAAAATAAAAAGTGTGCATAGTATTTGTATTTAAACAAAACTAAATTTGTAACCAAGATACTCATACATGAATGGGTCTACTTGTACTTGACTTCTTTTGTTTTTAGATTTTTGTGAAGAAAGATAATCTGATCCACATGTTCTGGGGTGAGTGCACTCCTCTGTGCAGTTATAATGTCACCTGCGGTTGAGAAGATTCTCTCAGCAGAGAGATTCGTCCCCGGGATGCACAGATACCTCTTTACAAGGGTTGACAAGAAAGGATATTCAGTCTCATGCTCCTTCCACCAGTTCAGTGGATTTGCATCCTTTTTGATTGGCATTGGAGCAACCTCCTTGAACCTCTCCATCTCCTCTGCTGCCTGGTCTTCCAGAGTCTTCAACTTCTTTGCAGTACCTGAAGCAGTGTAAGAAAAAATAGTAGGGGGAAAAGAGCAACAGATTAATGGCTGAGCACTGTGTATAATAATTAATATACAGTTATTAACACTAAAATGCTTCCTTAGATTTATTTAGATGTGCTGAAGGTGTTAGTTTCTCTATACTCATATAAAAAATCCTATTTTTGGCACAGCTACGTTAGCCATGTACTTACGTTGCGGCATCACATAGCGTGGCTCCAAAGTATGCACCATCCACCTAAAGCCAATGTTCTCCACAACGTTGTAGGGACGCAAATCCTTACAAAGGAAATGCACCATCGCCTCTGTGATCCTCCGGGCTCGAGTTGAAGTAGATGGGAGGACTTTGGCACTGTCCAGTACTGTAGTCTGCTTTGGATTGGCAGGTTTCGGCGGCTGCGGCTCTACTAATATGTCGGGGTGGTGTCGTGCTAAATGAGTTCGCAAGTTTGTTGTGTTACCCGAATATCTAATGGGAGCGAAACAGCGTTTGCAAAGCGCATACTCTTTGTCCAGCTCATTTGTGTTAGTTTCTCCTTTCCTTTGGAATCCAAAGTACCTCCAAACATCTGCCTTAAAGTTCAGGGGCGTCTCTAGTTTAACGTTACCTGCCATGCTTGTTTGGTTTTTTTTTTCGGCTCCACTTCCTCACTGCAACCGCCGGGGAAAAAAAAGAGAAGAAAAGTGCAAACGCCTTGCAGTGAGGTAGTGGTACAGTGACACCTCGCGGAGCGGAGGTGCGGAAGTCGCACTGGACTTACAGTCCGTCTGAAACATGATTTATTATTTGAAAAAAATCGATATTCAAACTTTGAATATCGATATTGAATCGAAGATAAAATATCGCGATATATTGCCATATCGATATTTTTGCCCACCCCTAGTTTGCAGGACCACTAAACCAGTGTCGTAAAGGCTGGAAATAGAAACTCAAGGCTTGGGTCTGGATAGGACGACGGCTGGGTCTGGACCCAGACTGCTGTCTGCCTTGTAGTGACCTCTGATCTAAAATGTTCCTATCTAGAATAACTTGCACCACTTAAGTAAATAATGTTTTTGAATTTCTCTGAATTGTCACTTCAGTAGATCCTGACATGCTCTATGTTGCTTAATCCCTTTATAATTAATCATGAAGTAAATGGATGCAGAGGAAAGATGAACTTTTTAGCTTGGTGAGTGGTGATGTCACACTGTGGATCAACTGAAATGCCATTTTTGTGTGTTTCCAACAGTTTGAGGCAGCCTGGGCTCTAACCAACATCGCTTCTGGAACTTTTCTGCACACCAAGGTGGTGATTGAAACGGGAGCTGTTCCCATTTTCATTGAGCTGCTGAACTCTGAGTATGAGG